>NC_068309.1:19681090-19982777 GCF_025860055.1 Xyrauchen texanus | reverse complement strand
AGATGTGGGAGCATTTGAAGTTTATTTGCCAAAAAGTATTTTTGCAATTCTGTTTTGAGCCACTAGTGGAACAGTAAGGCTTACATTTGGCCAAGATGCGCTTGCCAACTCCTCCATGGTTATAGAAGTGGGCTTCACATGAGTTGCATGCTCTGAGATTCCTGCCGTTTCCTTGGAGGTATGTATCCTTTCTAACTGACAGGTTGCAATGGCTAAGCTATGCCTTTCCAGTGCTACACTCCATTCCAGCACTGGCTGGCTTCCAGCTCTCTAGATACTTAAAGGATTTTGAATCTAATATTCTCCTAGTAATAGAGCTTGAAGTGGCATACCACTGATGCCTATGCAACAATGTTGTGTGTTTGTTCCATGGGAGTGGGGAGATTTGAGATGCTCACATGTGAAACTTCATTACATCAACATAATTTAGTGTGCAATGTGGGTAGATACGTTATTTTAGTGTAATATAAATAGTCCTGAATCATTGGTATGCATTGTAATGGTAAGGAGCAGACCTTGTGTTGGAGGCAGGTCAAGAATAAGGGCAAAGGAATTTACAAAAAATCCACATGGAGAGATGTTGAGTGTCCTTCTGCACTCAAAGGCCAAATGATTACTTGGCTGTAACCATGTCAAAGTCATCTAAAATAACCCCCAGATTCTTCTCTTTCAATTTCACTGGCTTTTTAACAGCACTCTGAATAGACTGAAAGCTGGGTAAACAGTGACCTCCCTTTGACCCACAGATTTCACACTTTCCTGGATTTTAAAATGCAAGAGGAAAAAGTGTTGATGTCCTGACAAGATTTATCACATTATTTCAGGCCTGACGTTTCAACCGGCTTCTTGGCAATCACTAAATTTGTTAAGTGCTTTGCCCACTTGACGTTTTCCTGTTTGACCTCTTCTACCAACAAAAAGTGATCTGTTGGCCTTCGATCTGTCCAAATTACACCCTGTCAGGGCTAACATTCTTTGTCCATGATGGACAGCCCAGACTGAGGAGAGAGAGCGGCCCGCTCAGAAGTTCAAAAAAGAGGAATATCCACCTGTTTGTTTCAGCTCTATTGAGACACCTTCCATTTCTTCCCTTGTCATCTTCAAACTCGCAGCATGAAAGGCTCTGAGTGAAAGTTTCTTGCTTTGAAGCTTCCTCTGCACTAGTTCCTTTCCAAAGCTTTCTCTCCTGAGCTCACAAACCTATGAAAAGCAGTGCCAGTGGCCTCCAGTTTTTCTCTTCTTGGAGTACTGGTATGCCAGGCATAAAGGTCACTCAAATTTTAATAACACAATTATTGACACAAGATCTCGTCGTCATCTCATAAATCACTTGCACCACAAAACGTTTAATTTCTCTGGAGCTGCATCAGTTGGTAGGTGCTGCTAGGCAGCAAAGTGAAACTTTTTGCATGCACCAGCCATCAATATTTCTGAGATTATTTAATATCCTGACCAATGTTTTTCTATTTTCTGTTGTGAAAATGATCTCCATTAAGGCTGCCTTCGCTCAATGATATTAAACATTGATTGTTTTGCCAGTTTCAGCAGCACAATTTGAAAGAAGCATGAACCAGACAATGACTAGTGTGCTATCTCTCCCCAGAGCATGACAAAGGCTGCCAGCAAGCGTGAAAGCCAGTTAAATAGCATAAACAAAACAATAAAAATGTTTTAAAGGGGAATGCAAGTAGCACGGTACAAATATCATGTGATTCTGTGTATGTTGTCTTTGATAGATAAAGGTCAGGTGAGCCATCCTTTTCTTACATCTGTGGCAGGCAGGATTAACTCATAGATGATACAAAACAAAAAAAAGCATATTTAAAAATCAAACCTGTATATAAAGACGAAGTCAGCACCCAAGGTTATTCTTCTCTCAGAAGCACAATCACTGGGCAGCGTGTCGGAGCTGAATTACCGAAGCGCAAAAACATGCTTAATCTTTCATCACAGGCCAAGTGACTAGGCTGATCTAATGTTTGCTCTCACAAGGGAAAGGACAGGTCTGACTGATTTCTAACACAAGGACAAAAGATAACAACCTCATACAGGTTTTCCAAAAATAAATCTTTATCCACTCAAAGATATCTCTGACTTCAAGCTTTGTGTGTAGAAATGGAATATAGCTAAATGTGTTAAACATTACTTGTGTTAAATTCTTTTGAATTGATGATTTAATAGGGATAGGCTGGTTTTATGTTCACTTGACCCCGTTTACATAAGCCGTGGTTTTGTGCAATGAAGCGCAACGGAATGGAAAAGAAAATGGAGGGGTCTTGAGATGCATTTTAAAAAGGTGGACTGTTTTTACCTTGACAGGCAGTCTTCAAAGTGCAATGCTCAGGGCTGGATGCTCAAAAAACAGATCGAGTCGAAATACAAAGATATGTATTGCAGTGGTGCTTTAAAGGGGATGAATTTAAAGAGGTAGCTTTTCCAAGTGGGCCTGAATGTGCAACAGCTAAAGCAAAGCACACTGTCAGCATACTATTTAAAGCACTGCCATATCGTCTTGGTTACTGTTATAACCTTCCCTGAGGGAGGGAACGAGACGATGTGTCGATGTAGTGACACTAGGGGTCTTACTTGGGAGCCCCAATCACCTCTGATATTTGAGAAAAGGGCAATGAGAATTGGCGAGTGGAATTTGCATGCCACTCCCCCGGACAGATGGGTATAAAAGGAGACAGCTTGAGTCAATGTAGTGATATTAGGATATCTCATCGGAACCAGATCCATGCTTTGTGAGGTCCAAGGAAGCTCGGGACTCGACGTCCCTAGAAAGGTCTTCACTCTAAATATGTGTGATATTATTTTCAATAAGCCGTGAGAATAATATCACTCCAATAAATGAATTCATCATAATTCACTTATTAAAGCTAATTCTTACAGTAGAGCTGATACAACTAGAAGTTGTATTATGATTGTAATGGTGGAGAATTTATTCAGACAAATAATCTTAGTTTTTTGTCATTTATCGAATTTATAATGGTTGTCGAACATGTGTGCCAACGTGTCCACGCCGAGCGAGAATCGATTGAGATTCAAATATGGCTGTATTTGAGGAGCTGCATGATATTAGCCAACCATAACAGTGGGTGTTGGAGTTTAAAGGAGGCACTTAGGCCAAAACTGAGCATTTCATATAAAAGGGCTAGAGACAGGGTCATGACTGTATTGGTTAAAAAAAAAACTTTACTAACATTATCAGCGGACCTCAGGGAAGATAATAAAAATATAAAAAAAATAGCATTTCACATACCCTTTAAATTCAATGAATGTTCGAATTTTAATTTGACAGCCTTAATCCCTACTATTTAAAATGATGTCCACTGTTTCATTGCAGAGAACAATGCAGCACACTCACATTGTACTTCTAAGTACATCTGGGCCTGGAAGTCTTTGACTGCTGGATGGTCCACAATGCAGAAAACAGGAACCCCATCATCCTCTCTTGTGACGGTAAACCTCAGCAAACTTGTCACAGTGTACATCCTATCGTACGTGAGCTCCACATTAGACTTACCTGTGAAAGATAAATTCAGTATAAATGAAAAACACAGAATAAAAAAATTACAAATTAAATTGAACATCTTTCAGTACTATTTGTTAAAAAAAAAACATCATGTACTTAATTTATAAAAAAATTAAATAAGTTTGTTAGGCTTTAATTAGGGTTGTGCCGATGGATGATATCATCGTCCATCGTGATGGCTGACCAACATCACGATGTAGAGCCACCATCGTGATGCCACGCCCCCTTTTGCGAGTCTTGCTAGTGTGACTCACTAATCCTAGTCTCTTCTATAGTTAACCTAAAAACTTTGCAGGGATTGCTCTGTAAATTAAATTGAGAATATAACTAATGCATATATGCTATTTTAAATACTGTAGTATATGCCAGAGACGTGACGTGTTAGTCTGTGAAAATACCGTGTCAGGCAGGCTGCACAAGTATTGATCTTGACATTGTTAGCTTCTTGTCTTTTTTTACATGTCTTACACTGTACATTTAGATTAAAATATTTTATGTTGTAGGCTACAAGAAAATAGCCTTTATTAATTAATTATTAGTAGTTGTAGTGTCTCAGAAAATCTTGCTCATTGTCACATAGCTCTTGTATACACTGAAGCGGCAGTTTAAGATAAACCCAGACCAGCTGAATGTCAAATAACTTTTGTCTGGTTAATACTTTTAAAGAAAAATTTCCTTGGCCATAAATCCATAATGTCAAATCAAATGAAAGAAACAAGGTGAATATGAATAACACACATTTATTAAAACATAGAAGAACAACAAATAAAGAACAAGAAAACGGGAACAACACTCAGACCGAAACTCGGCATTAACATTTCACTTATAATTAGCAGCACAATTAACTTCAGCACAGGCTACACAATAAATTATGTTATTGAAATATTGTAAAGTGGTCATATGAACTACACAAATGAACGTTTAAAAAATAATATGCAAAATCGAATAGCTCCAAGAACGGATGGCTGAAAAATGCAGATTGGTCGTCTGCCCATCTTTTGCGCGGATCACACATGAGCAGATCTTGCACAAAACTTCGGACGGGTCCCTTGGCTGTACACTCTCATCAGGTCTAAATCCAAAAAATTGCCATATAGGCGAAGTAGTACCCTTTTTAGCAACCAACGCCATTGTATCAACTCTACGTGGAAGGAAGCTACTTTTTTTTCTTACGTTTAATATATTAAAAAGCCCGGATGAGTAGGCTACTAATTAGTTTGGCTAGTAAAATAACGAAATTATAGTTTTTCAGTAGAAAAAAATATATCTATATAAAGAGATATATTAAAATAAAAAGTGATTAAAAGTGCACAACTCTTCTTAAGTGGAAGAAATATTTTTTCCCCCTTACGTGCAACCTATTGGAAAGCGCGGATGAGTCAGTTGGGATAGTAAAATAACGAAATTATAGTTTTTAAGTGGAAAATAGTATTTATGTAAAGAGATATATTAAAATAAAAAGTGCACAACTCTTCTTAAGTGAAAGCTAAAAAAAAAAAAATGCTTACGTGTCGTGCAACCTACTGATACAGCGCCGACGAGTCATTAGTTGGGTTAGTAAAATAACGAAATTATAATTTTTCATATATTTTTTGAAAATTATATGAAATTATATAACCCCCCGCCCCGCCCCACCCCACCGACGATATCATCGTCCGTCACGATGTTTTACTGTCAACATCGTCAACTGCCAATTTAGGGGACATCGCCCAACCCTAGCTTTAATTAGTAAAACAACAGATACTGATGACCTACACCTGTGCATACTCTGTTACCCTGTGTGAACTTGATGGGAACTGACTTAATACATCCACAAAAACTTTACCTTTATACCAGGTACTGAAATTCTGTTTCTATTGCAATGATATTAATATATTTTCAAGTGTCCAAACCCTTTTTGGGACCAATGTATACTGTATGTTTGCATGATCAAGGCCAAATAAATGCTTTACACAAAACACATACAGTATGTGGCATATGGTAGTAAAATGTGGCAATCAATAACATGTGTACAGTAAATCTCCCCGCAGCAGCACCTGTAATATGACCATATGGGAGGAGCCGTGTGGTTGAATAAGCGCCAAACCACTTCCTGTCGGTGCTTGTTATGCAGAGGCCACTCACTGGCAAGTGTGTGGGCTGTGATGGTGTATTTGTGCTTTATGAAGTGAGATATAATGGCTGTAGTGGCCGCCTCTGACCCACAGCCCTCCTTCAACAGCATCAAGTGGGCATGAAGAACACAAAAGACTCAGAGTCATTGTGTGGCTCCAGACAATAGCCTTGCAGCTCCGCTCAGCCCTCCATCACTCAATTACTGCTCTGGCCTTGTGGAGAGAAACAGGCGTGGGTGGAAAGAAAGAAAGAAAGAAAGAAAGAAAGAAAGAAAGAAAAGAAAGGCGGAGAGAGACAGAAGGGGTGAGTGAAAAAAATAAGGAGAGAAAAAGGGGCCTTTTGTCCTGTTTGTGTTTTTGTAAAAAAAATAATAATAAAAAGATAATAAATCCACTTGACCATTAAAGGTCAGAGAAAGGAAATTCTTAACTTTCAGAAAATGTTTGTCCAGCTCAGGAGGTCAAACTTAATATTATATGAGCTTTTTTCTCCATTTAATTTTGATGTATGCAATGAATCTAACTTTGTAACCAAAATGTGTAAATGTTTAAAGTTTAAAGTTTAAAACCCTGATTTGTGTGATTTATTTTAGCAATAAGCATTAAAAAACAGCAAAATAAAATAGACCAAAGTTATTAAATAAAACAATATATAAAATAGTTTTATAGTATATTCAACATATTATGTCAAAAGTATGACATTGAGGTTTGATTTCAATTGCGGGATACAGTTGAGAATGTCAAGGCCTCTGAGGTGGGACAGGGCAAAATCCCCAATTTAACCCTCTGGGGTCGACGGATGCGCCGGCGCGTCCTGCTGGATATTTTCGTCATTACAGCAGAAACAACTTAAAATACTCCATCATTTTGGGGTATACAGATGAGTGTAAGACATCATTAGAGACTATAAAGGGTCTACGTTTATTTGTGTACACTCACAATAACAACAAAATCTTGTGCTTTTGTAAAATAAAGAAAATAAAAAGGGTGAGCTTTCAGCAATCTGTGTGTTCACGAGCATATTTCTGAAACACGTCACAAAAAAGAACTGAAACTCCATGAATACTTATCACACAAACATGAAACATATGTCTACTTTTAAATAAAACAATTCAAATGGGAAATGTGCACGCCCCCGACGGTGAGGTTTAATGTAAACACAACACAACTCAACTTTTCTGCGTGTTTGCAACGTTACACAGGCGATGAAACTTCTGGATATTAAGGAAGGGTTAACATTTTCCTCAGAAAAAGAGTGGGACTCCGATGAACGTTTGTATTTTGAAGAGAGACTTGATCCAGCCGAGGATACAATTTCAGATGAGTAAGTAATTTAGTTTTCTTTAGTTGACATGATATTTTATATAAACGTGCATATTTTACTAGTGGGACTGTTTCCAGACTTGCCAGCCAGGATTCAGAGTATTGAAACTTGAAATATGTCCTAATAAGCAAGTTTTAGTTATGTTTAAATGTTGTTTCAGCTAAAGTAGGTATTTAAATTGTATGCTGTATGATATAAATATGATATGTAATATGATATAAAATTATATGAATGTTTAGAATATGTTATCTAGTGTTTATGCTGACTCATTATCATCAACAAAGCTTGTGCTTGCAAATATGTGTTCAGGTTAAATGAGTACTGAAAATATGCCATATTAGAAAATCAGCATATTATAATGATTTCTGAAGTATCATGTGACACTGAAGAATGTGTACCATATTCTTTGAATGTGGCATGATGAACTGTAGTTCATTAAATTCTTTACGGTGTATGGACATGTGGTTTAATTCTGTCTTTTGAATCTCTTTGGAATGACGTGATTGTTTCTTTTTCCTAAAACACAAGTTAATCTTATCAATAATCCAAAATGCTAATTTCACAGGAAATTTGAAAAATGCTCAGCAATGGGACTGCTGTGTGGAAATCTGGACATCTCTTTTATTTCCCAGACTTCATTTTGTGAAAATTTCCAGTCATTCAGTCATTCAGTGCATTCAGCATTATCAGAAATGAATATACTGTATATTCAGACAATCATCTTGAATAAGAGAAGACACAAAGCTCATTGCGAGCCCAGAACCACGTCTATATTCTCGCTCACAATGCCGCAGTCACTAGTGATAAAGAGATAATCACAGGTCAATCACTGTCATTCAGAGATTTCTTCATTTCAATACCTTCTCCATTTTTGAAATGCAAAGAAGCTCTGATTAGTCCTGATCTGCAGTGATACAGTGGGCTGCATATCAAAAGAGATCCTGTCCCTTTTGAATTCACCAATTCTTTACTTTTTTGCTCTCTCTAATTTGCCCTCCCTTCTTCTCCCATTATTCAACACCTTCTAAAAGAAAGTCACTTCCTCAAAGAGGGCCATCAGGAAATCAGGCGGTATTTAAATTAGTATTTATCAAACTTCCTTAAAGCTGAAGCATGTGATTTATTGATGGTAAAATACTTTCTCCTTTCACAGGTTTTATTTGCAGAGGCAAATATAAGTAAGCCTTTTGTAGGTGTAAAAGTGTAAACACTAGTTCTATGGTGCTTTCAAAACATTACAAAGCATTGCTGTTACAGTACAGCTGATAGACATAGCAAAAATGGCTCAAGCAATAGCTTGGGGCCGTACTCTCTGTTTGAACTCTCAACCAATGGCAGACATACAACCATAATAAAAGTGGCTAGTTGTGAACTCTGTTCCAAGTATTCTGCAGCCATATGATCGTAATGAGTGATGAATAGTAGGGGTGGGTAAAAATATAGATTTTACGATGCATTGCGATCTTAATTTGAACAATCTTGATATCGATTCTTAAATCCCAAGATCGATCTTTTACACTATGCGCAACCCTCCACTAAAATTAGAGCAATTCACTCACATTTGAAACTATTTAATATGAAACTAATTCCAATCATGCATGGCACAGATAAGAGGAAGCCATTCGAGTCATCTCTCGATAACATACGCTCATTTACAGATGCTCTTTACAGAAATCTATGTAAATACTTGTAAATAGTACAAATTATGCAATTAAACAATAATCAAGTAACAAAATATGATATATGGAATATACATTTATTATTTATTGAATACATGGATTAATTCATTTTTTAAAAACCCAAATATGACCAAAATTATGAAAAACAAATCAAATCTAATTAGTAAACTAAACATTTTCATAACGTACCTAGTTAGTAGGTCTCATGTATAATTAACAGCACAAGCTGGGAGATAATAAATTTTTTATATAGAGCAAAAGGGACATTATAATTGAAATATACCCATATGAATCAACTTAAACCAAATTAAATCATATTGGGAAATCTGTACCAATACCCATCCCTAAAGAAAAGATGGACATTTTAGTCTTTGAGCACTCTCAAATCCAATAATTGATTTGTTGAGTGTGTGAATATGCAAATATGGTGACAACGGCATAGTTTGGACATCATGAGGGCTTCAGAAGACTTGGAATATAATGCACTTATCGACTACTTTTACAGTACTGTTATGGTGTTTTTTGTCCTTTTAAAAGCATAACAGCCCAGTCACTTTTCATTTTAATTATGTCAAAATGCTGTGTGAAGACTATTTTCATTTATTTATATTTTTTACTTGAGTGTTCCACGAAAGAGAGTCAAATGGGTTTAGACTGACATTATGGTGAGTTCTAATTTTGGGGTGAACCATTCCTTTAAAGTCAATTCAAAATATAGAATCAACCCATTGTTTCATAGCTGAGCTTAGTTGGCTAATTGAAATGAGGTTTAATTTTTAAGCAATGAGCAGGCCTGTGTCATCTGACAGGAGGAAATTAACAACTCATTGTTTCTTGATTTTCATTCAAATTGTCTTATGAGATTGTTTTGTATCAACAATGCAGCACGATTCATTGGAAGAAACGCAGCACAAAACATGGATAAGAGTGCAAAGATTGTGTATGTGTGAGTGTACATGTGTGTGTAAGAGAAAGAGAGAGAGAGAGAGAGGGAGGGAGGATGAGGCATTACATCGAGGGGGCGGCTGAGTTTACATTCCGGGGCTATATGGGTGTAACCTTTAAATGATATTTAAAAAAGCCTGATTATCCTAGAGGTAATTAGGCAGAAGGATGAGGACATTTAATTAAAAATAAATCCAAAAAGGTGCAGAGGTCAAAAGCAATTTCCAGCCAGTGAGGGCCAGCATTGAGCCAGCTGTGTCAGGAGAGGTGGTCCCACTTTTCTTGTACTCTGTTTTTTTCGATCGTTTCTGCTCCCCCTATTCATCAGTTCAGCTAAACAAGAACATAATACTCATGTCTTGCTGTCTGTGTCACTGTGGAGAACTCGTTCATCTTTAACACAACATTTGTCTAACTGTCCAATAATATATTGATGTTACATAAAAACAAAACACCCACAGACATGTGAACAGAAGAACTCTGTTTAATAGCCGCTGAAAACTCCCTATGGGGGAAAACCATTGTCAGACCACTGACTGAGCTTATCATTAATTACCAAATGAAAATTTCTGGTGTTGGTACGACAGCTTCGATCCTGTACATAATACGCAAATTGCTCGTGTCTAGACAGCTGTGGGTCAAAGGTACAGCCTCTCATTCTCCCTCACAGATCCAAGTGGAAATGAGTTGAGCTTTTGGAGAGTGTTATGGTAAGCAATTGTTTAAAGTGGGTGGTCAGCTTAAGAGTAAGACCTTTAGATTATGATATGTGGAGTATATGTATGTCAAATTAAAGATT
Source organism: Xyrauchen texanus (assembly GCF_025860055.1). Lineage (NCBI taxonomy): Eukaryota > Metazoa > Chordata > Actinopteri > Cypriniformes > Catostomidae > Xyrauchen > Xyrauchen texanus. Next base: position 19,972,381 of record NC_068309.1, on the reverse strand, counting down.
CAATATATATATATATATATACACACACACACACACACACACACACACACACACACACACACACACACACACACACACACACACACACACACACAGAGTTGAAGTCAGAAGTTTACATACCCTTAGGTTGAAGTCATTACAACTAGTTTATAACCGCCATAAAAGCCAGACTACAGTTTGAAAATGCACATGGGGACAAAGATCTTACTTTTTTTGAAGAAATGTCCTCTAGTCTGATGAAACAAAAATGTTACTGTTTGGCCATAATGACCATCGTTATGTTTGGAGGAAAAAGGGTGAGACTTGCAAGCCAAAGAAAACCATCCCAACCATGAAGCATGGGGGTGGCAGCATCATGTTGTGTGGGTGCTTTGCTGCAGGAGGGACTGCTGAACTTCACAAAATTGATGGCATCATGAGGAAGGAAAATGATATGAATATATTGAAGCAACATCTAAAGAAATCAGCCAGGAAGTTAAAGCTCAGTCGCAAATGGGTCTTCTAAATGGACAATGGCCCCAAGTATACCTCCAAAGTTGTGGCAAAATGCCTTAAGGACAACAAAGTCAAGGTATTGGAGTGGCCATCACAAAGCCCTGACCTCAATCTGATAGAAAATTTGTGGGCAAAATTGAAAAAGTATGTGCGAGCAAGGAGGTCTACAAACCTGACACGGTTACACCAGTTCTGTCTGGAGGAATGGGCTAAAATTCCAGCAACTTATTGTGAGAAGCTTGTGCAAAGCTACCCAAAATGTTTGACCCAAGTTAAACAATTTAAAGGTAATGCTACCAAATACTAACAAAGTGTATGTAAACTTATGATCCACTGGGAATGTGATAAAAGAAAAAAAGCTGAAATAAATAATTCTCTCTACTCTTACTCTGACATTTCAAATTCTTAAAATAGTGATCCTAACTGACCTAAGACAAGGAATTTTTTCTACGATTAAATGTCAGGACTTGTGAAAAACTGAGTATAAATGTATTTGGATAAGGTGTATGTAAACTAAATATACACATATACATATGTATATAAAATATATATATATATATACACACACATATATACACTGATTAGCCACAACATTAAAACCGCTGACAGGTGAAGTGAATAACATTGATTGATTATATCTTTTCAATGGCACCCGTCAAGTGGTGTAATATATTATGCATCAAATGAACAGTCAGTTCTTGAATTTCATGTGACTTGGTCAAAGCATCTTATGATCAATATGCAGTGGTTAGTACCACTGCATATCCAAGAAAGGACAACTGGTGAACCGCCGACAGGGTCATGGGTGCCCAAGGCTCATTGATACGTGTGCGGAGCGAGGTTAGCCTATATGGTCCGGTCCCAAAAAGAAGAGCTAATATAGTACAAATTGCTGAAAAATGTAATGCTGGGCATGACAGAAAGGTGCCAGAACATACAGTGCATTGCAGCTTAATGCATATGGGGCTGTGTAGCTGCAGACCAGTCAGAGTGCCCATGCTGACCTATGTGCACCGCCAAAAGCGCCTACAATGGGCACCTGAGCCCATTGTATGTCAGTACTGGACCATGGAGCAATGGAAGAAGGTGGCCTAGTCTGATGAATCATGGTTTCTTTTAGATCATGTGGATGGCCAGGTGCGTGTGCATCATTTACCAGTGGAAGAGATGGCAGCAGGATGCACCATTGGAAGAAGTCAGGCCAGCGGAGGGAGTGTGCTGCTCTGGGCAATGTTCTGCTGGGAAACCTTGGGTCTTGGCATTCATGTAGATGTTACTATGGCACGTACCACCTACCTAAATATTGTTGCAGAACAGGTACACCCTTTCATAGCAACGGTATTCTCTGATGGCAGTGGCCTCTTTCAGCAAGATAATGCGCCCTGCCACATTGGAAAAACTGGAGGCCCCACCTCGCAACTTACAAGACTTAAAGGATCTGCAGCTAACGTCTTGGTGCTAGATACAACAGGACACCTCCAGAGGTCTTGTGGGGTCCATGCCTTGGTGGGTACGATGGGGAGCTACACAATATGCCTCCATGCTGTTTTGGCGGTACGATGGGGAGCTACACAATATTTGGCAAGTGGTTTTAATGTTGTGGCTGATTGGTGTATAGGGAGTTGATGTAAAAAAGTGTATATTGACTTTTTGTCATTAAGTTTTTAGGATAAAATGTCTATGAATGTGTAAGGGAAAGTGTACATCTTAGGTCTTGTAACTGGTCAACAAGTTTTTCTCCATTTGAATAACCTTTCACCTAAACTAAACTAAAAAAAAAATTAATTAATAAAAACAAATTGTCAAATCACCATACATGTCAACTTCCTAAATATATTTCATTTCAACTGTATAAATTCCTTTATGCATTCAAATTTCTTACTTTTTAAAAGCAAATTAATTCATGTTTGATGCTATTATTATACAGTGTAACCAATGAAAGTATAAAGAATGTACCAGAGGAAAGTTTTCTAGGGAAAACTCACACTTTCAGGAATATAAAATATACTTCAGGACACAGAGCAGAGAGGATAAAAGGGCAGGTAAACAAGTGGTTTGTTTGTATGTATGTATGTGAGTTGACCCACCCTGCAGCTCTTTGTCTCCTTTCATCCATCTGATGGCTGCGGCAGGTTTGCTGCCCATGGAGGTGCAGCTCATCTCTGTCTCGTTGCCCTCGCTTACGATCTCCTCGCGGGACTCTATGATTGGGTTTCCTGGTGGGACTGAGAAAGGACAGACAGGTTTTGCAAGGGAGTTCGTAAATCACCACTACCGCTTGAATCTACAGTCAAATTTAGCCCAGGGTGTGCACGCTGAGGAAGTGGAGCACCGAGTAGTGTAAAATCAATGGGGAATGTAGGCTCCAGGAAAGTGCTGAAAAAAAATTTATATCGACATATCGTGTTATTTTTTTTCCTCACAAAATTGTATTGACACTTACAATTTATTTATTTTTACCTTCATGTCATGTTCCACAATAAGCATTTGCAGCATTTTCAGCTGCAATCCATTTATGATATATTGATATACAGTAGTTGCTATATTGATCTAGTGATGTATTAAATTGTGACATATGTATTGCAATGTGTATCATATTACAAGGTAGTTAGCGATACCCAGCCCTAGTATGCTCAGATTCAGCTTGGATATGCTATTTAAAATAGGGGCTTCGTTGAGAAGTGAAAAAGAGAGAAATAAATATAAAATGGGACAGTATATCCATTTTATTCAGATCAAAATCACATCGTAATCACAACTTTTGAACTCGGAAGAAGAGACCTCCCAGGAGGCAGAATAAACGTTTGGGAATGAGAGATGAAACATCTGGAGAGACAGAAAACAACACATCTAGTTGACTAGAATAAATCTATTAGACACTCTACAATGACATGGATAACTGAATCCTTTTACATATTGTAACAGAAGGACGCATCCTCTTGCAGAAGTACTATGACTCTGCATACTGAATTGAAGCACAATTCCAATTCGCACAGGATTAACGTAGAAATACACTGTGATAACATTAATGTTTTCAAATGGCACGCTCACATTAAGTGTCATACCTGTGCAAGCATGACTTTCCACTTTGTCCTTTGTACCAGGAGAGCTTCCAACTAAAATGCTTACCTGAGAGGTTTGCATTTATGCAAAAACCTTAAAAAAATGTGGAAAAGTGTGACAGATTTTGGACAGAGTAATTCAGCAGCAGTGGTATAGCAAGGCTTCTCGTTCTCACTGAGCAGCATGGCTCCATTCAAGCATTCTGCTTTAGCTTGGGCGTCGGAAGCTTTGGAGCGGCAGCCAGCCACTCAATGGCATTCAGAGAGCTCTTTACCAAGAGACTCCCTCAATACCCACCCTGTGCTAAACTCGAAAACGAAAAAATCACTTTTAAGTGCTGGCGATTTTTTTCGTGCTGTTATGTCAAAATGCTCACATGTACACACATACACAATAATTCCACTAAATGTCTCCATCATAATACGCAGCTGAGTCCTCAAAGAAAGTGTTTGTTGAGTTTTAAAGGGCTTTCAGCAAACCATTTAAACAGCAATGAGTGTGTGTGTGTATGTGTGTGTGGGACAACAGCTCTGTGCTGAAATATGAATGACTTCATGCTCAGGATCCGGCTTGGCTGTGTCTCGGGCCTTCTGTTAGGTGAAGAAGAATGGCTATATCTTGATTCTACACTGCTGCAGCATCTCATAAAAGCTGCTCCACTCTGGTGCTTGATCATAAAAGGATTTCTCAGGAAACAAAGAAGCCCAGTGAATCTGTATCTAGGGGTGTTAGTGTGTTTTGCTTGTGTGCCAGGTGCCTTGTGGGAAATGTGGCAGCCCAAAAACTGATTTGGGTTTGTCAAGACGTCAGACATTTATTTAGTAACCGCTCTGATGGATTTTGGATGAATAGCAGAGCTCATTCAGTGAAGAATTTTTAATACTGATTTAAACTTTTTAACTTTATATGACAAAAATCATTTTCTTAATCAGTATTTTTGTCTTGTTTTCCGGTAAAAATATCTGAGCATCCTTAAAACAAAATACATTTATTTTAGAAGCAAAATTGTGTGAGATAAAATGACTTGTTTTAGACAAACATTTCTTGAATTCAGTTAATATTTCTTAGACCACAAGTGAATAGTTTTTTTCTTGTTTTAAGCATAAATCTAAATAACTTAAGTTATTGCTTAAAACAAGAAAAAAAATACTACTTAAGACTATACTTTACTATTCAGTGTATTAAAAGAACAGTCTCATGAGTCATTAGTTCGTGAATCAAACTGCACTAGTTACTCTGTACATTTAAGTGCAGCCAGTGAAAACAATGCAATAGAAATATGAGCTGTCTTCATATTATTTTGAGGTATCCATCTTTTCATATTATTACATTCAATTTAAACTGCGAGCACACAACTCAGGCAAAAAATATATTTATTTCAATTTCATCTGCCATGGTGCTGTAAAAACAGTGGACAGTTGTATGTGTTTTTTACATGCGTGTTTCATACCTAACACAGTGATGTCAGCGTAGGCTTCCTGTGGGGGGTCTGTATAGAGCTGGCACACGTATCGACCCTCATCTGATAGAGACACGTTGGATAGCGCCACACGCAGCTCATTGTCTGAGAAGTTGACCAGCTGGAATCGAGCATCTTTCAGGGCTGGGAACAGAGAAAGAGAACAAATGAAGTCACATTCTCACATTCCATATCCACTTCTATTACAACCCACACAAGTAAGAGAAAATTATTCGTATTTTTTCACATTTAAAAGATAGATTGTGTTTGCAGAAAAAAAATATTATTTTAAAGACCCCATAAAACTTGAACTTTTGTGGCTTTTAGTCAAAGTTAGAATAGCTTTGAGGCCATCTTTACTGATGACTCATGTTTCACTACACAGATTTTTGCCAGTCAAATGCACACTAGAATGAGAATCTCCCTCTGGCAAATAAAAAAAAAGGAAAAGCCCCAACTTCTTGTCTCAATAGGAAATATGTCAACACAGGAAAGGAAACTATTCTTGTTAAGCGATTTTATGGGGTCTTTAAGCTATTGCTTATAACTGGCACCAAGGGAGCGTAACCAACATGCTCCTTGGGAATAACAGAAGTGATTGAGATTGCTTCACACACCAAAACATACCCATCTTTATTTCTACGTTTGACCTGAGTACTGGAGTTTGTAAAAGGGATGCTAGCCATAGGACATTGCAAGCTAGTCTAGAGTGATACTTAAGAGCCTATCTTGTCATTTTCGGGGAATATGTCTACCACAACGTGGGTTTCTTCTGTCGAATACAAAAGAAGAAAATCTAAAGAATGCACTGGTTGCTATTTTATACATATAATTACAATGAACGATTATTTGAGCTTTGAAGCTTCAAACAGGATATAAAAGTCTATTAAAAGTATCCTGAAAGAATCATAAAAGTGGTCAATATGTCTTTTGTGATAAACAGCCGTAGCCAAAAGTATTGGCTGTGACATACATTTTGTGTTTTGCAAAGTTTTCTGCTTTAGTTGTTGTGGTGTTGATTCACATTGTTTCTAGATTATTGTGCAGAGTGCTCAGATGCATTTTAAATAATTGCAAAAAGCATCATTGGCAAAAACAAATGACCAGCTAACATCATTTCACTAATCATATCAGCAGCACCTGGGAAAGTGTGAACGAGTAGTCAGGTGAAATCACTCTATCATTCTGATTGGATTATACGAGCAGACTGATTGCTATGATGACCTCTAAAGAAAGATGTGCAGCCATCATCGCTTTGCATGAAAATGGCCTCACATGCAAGGAAATTGCTGCAAAGAATATTGCACCTGAAAGAACCGTTTACCGGATCATCAAGAACTTCAAGGAGAGAGGTTCAACTGCAGTGAAGAAGGCTTCAGGACGTCCCAAAGTGTCCAGCAAGTGCCAGGACCGTCTCCTCATGAAGTGTCGGCTACAGAATCATGTCACCACCACAGCAGAGCTTGCTCAATATTGGCAGCAGGTTGGTGTGAGTGCATCTGAACGCACATTGAGGCGAAGACTTTTGGACAATGGTCTGGTGTCAAGAAGGGCAGCAAAAAAGCCACTTCTCTCCAAGAAAAACATCAAGGATAGACTGAAATTCTGCAGGAAGTACTAGGATTGGACAACAGAAGACTGGTGCAAAGTTATATTCTCTGATGAAGCCCCCTTCCGACTGTTTGGGACATCTGGAAAATCAATAGTCCGAAGAAGAAAAGGTGAACGCTACCATGAGTCCTGTGTAGTGCCAACAGTGAAGCATCCTGAGACCATCTATGTGTGGGGTTGCTATTCATCCAAGGGAGTGGATTCTCTCACAATTCTGCCGAAAAATACTGCCATGAATAAAGAATGGTATCAAAACTTCCTGCAAGAGCAGATTCTACCAACGATCCAGGACCAATTTGGTGATGATCCGTGCATTTTCCAGTATGATGGAGCACCATGTCACAAGGCAAGAGTGATAATGAAATGGCTCAGAGATCACTACATATAAATTTTGGATCTGTGGCCAGGCAACTCCCCAGATCTTAATCCCATTGGGAACCTGTGGTCAGTCCTCAAAAGGCGAGTGGACAAGCAGAAGCCCACAAATTGTGATCAACTCTGAGCACTAATAAGGCAAGAATGGATCACCATCAGTCAGGATTTGGCCCAAAAGCTGATATCTAGCATGCCAGAGCGAATTGCAGAGGTTATGAAAAACAAGGGTCAACACTGTAAATATGAACTCTTTGCATTAATTGAATGTTTTTGCCAATAAAAGTATTTCAAACTCATAAAACGCTTTTCATTGTTTTCCAGTATACCATAGAAACATGTTAAAAAATAATCTACAAATACTGAGGCAGCAAACTTTGCAAAACACAAAATGTATGTCACTGCCAATACTTTTGGCCAAGGCTGTATATTCAACATTTTCTTATTGCCATGATTGCATTTCATGAGGAACAGACCACACAATTCTTTGATTCATGAATGAACAGTGGCCGGCCATGGCAGTTCTCAAGTTAACAGGTCACTATAGGGAAGGAGTGAATAATGACTTAAGTTTCAGTCTGTTCCAAAGTTATCGTATGGCTTAAGAAGGCTTAACAAATATTGTAGGAGTTGTATAGACCACTTTGTTGATGCATTTGTGTCATTGTTCCTCCACTTACGGGTTTGGAACAGCATGAGAGTTAGTAAATTATGCCTTTAACACTTAAGAAATATTGATTTTGCTTTGTGGTGAGCATAAGCACGAATGTATGATTCAGAACCAACTGGCTCTTGCTCAGTCAAAGCCAGATCTGAAAGTAATGCTCCAGCGATACAGTAAGAATCTAACACCAATCCTAACTTCTATCAGGAGATAGGTTCTCTCTCCTAATTACGTAGAGGAATGGAATCCTTTTGGCCAGAAATAATGAGGAGTTCATTAGGGCCGGTGTAGGTGGGTGAGAGACGAAAGTGAATAGTGCCAGGAAGAGAGGGAGAGAGAGGGAGAGAGAGGGAGAGAGAGAGAGAGATGGCGAAACAGAGATGAAAGGCTACCGGCACCCCCATCCGCCCCTCACTCGCAGATAAATTCCAACCTGATCGACAGACCATTTACGACACAGAGAGCACTCGCGCATGCGTTTGTTCTTGCCCGCGACAGCCGAGTTCAAAGGAGCATGAAAAATGAGGACCATGAATAAATAAAGAAATAAATAAATAAAAGGGAAAATAAATAAAGAAATAATTGGGCATCATTAGAGGTTTTTGAGGCGATGGGATCATGAAAGCAGACCCTGATGGTGCGGGGGGGGTTGATTGTTCTTGGTTCCAGTTGGTTAGCTATGCTCTTTAGCTTTTATTCAAAAAGAAAGAGAGATAGACACACAGAGAGAGAGAGAAAGAGAGCGAGAATGAGAGGGAAAAAAAAGGATGACAAACATATTGCTCTACAAAAGCTCCAGTTTCTCAATGTGCATTGCAAAAGGAAAAGATCTTCTCCATTTTCTATCATGAATTGTCTTCTTACACTTCCATTTCCCCTGCACAACTTCCTCAACCCCCCCAGAGCCCCCCCGCCCAAATGTGCTGCTGCCATACTCAGCATGGAAGAAGTGGAGATTCCTCCCTTTTCCTCTCTCGCGGTCCATTTCTCTTCCCCTTTCTCACACAGATCACCGCACATGCTAGAAGACCCTGCTGCCAAGGAAACACATTTCTCACCTTTGATAATGATGTCAGGTGGTGTAAGCTCACAGGGAAAAATACAAATAAATAAAACATCATGCACATGTAGCTTTCACATCTTTATTCCACAGAAAAGAGGTGTATGTGCATGAGTTTATTCAAGTTTATTCAGGTACATGTCTGAGCTTGCATGTCAGAAAGCCACACGCTTCTGAAAGAAAAAAAAAAAACATTGAGATGGAAAAAAAATAAATACTTCTTGTGTATGGACCAACAGCAGAGCTATGATCTGCAGTGGGTATTGTGAAGGTCTTTTTTTTGCAACACCAAGCACCGTGCCTTTTATATGGCCTGTGCATAATGTGCGACTAATTAGAGCGGCCAATGTGGCTGTCTGGGGGAGGGCAGGCAGAAGCTAATGATTTAATTCAATTTATTGATCGGGGAAATGTGTGGATTAAAATAAACCGATAAAGAGCAGGGCGCAAAACCGGTTTATAATCTATTGTGACTGTGTGTCGGGTGGAGAGACAGCAATAATTAGAGCATTATAAAAACATGAATAAGTGTGGTGTCAGCTCTAATGGGGGAACAGAGGGCAGGAAACTAGGGAGCCTATATCAGTGAAGCAGATAAAACCAGGCAAACTTCGGAGGTAAAGAAAGCCTTTGCCCTTCTATTGAGGAAAGCCAAGAAGTCAAATAAAAATGACATAGTTGTACAGAATTTATAGTTTTCTTTTCAACATTCTTTTCAAAGCAGTGAGAGTTCCTTTACAAGCATGTTCTTACACAGATTATGTATAATAAACCGGCAACGTGTAAGGTCATGTAAAGGTCTTAAACAGCGTTCCTTTATCAAGGTAAGGTCAAAAACAGTTTAAGCAAAAACTGATCAGCACACATAGATTTTTGCCCATTACCCCGATATTACTCTGCATGTTAACACCTATACCAGTGTTCTTACAGGCTTATCCAATGTGCGCAAGTGTTGTACGCATGTATGTTTATGTTTTGAAGCAGAGAATAATCTGATGATTTAAAATCTCATATACACAGGGTTTTCTTGTGCTGACAGATTTTTTAAATAAGCAGAATTTTGCTATTTATCAGCATATTGGTGTGCATGTTAACACACTCAATGAGTCTGTTTACATGCACACCAATACGCTGATAACTCACAAAAATCGGCTTATTCAAAAAAAAATCTGACAAAGCAAGAAAACCTTGCTTACGTGCAGAGGCATGCGCATAACACTTAAATAAAGTGTAAAATGTCGATTGGTTTATTCTTAAGTGGATTATGACCTTATAGCAATACAATAAATTAGTTTGATGTATTTACATGACCAAACACTTTTTTATTAAACATAACCAATTTAAGAACATGCTTGTCAACATGCTCACTGTTCCCTACCCATTTTATTTCGGTAATTTTAAGTGAAAAAAGGGTATTCAATGAGAACAAAAATGAGGGTGGGGCTTGATTTGATGCATTACGAATTGATTGGCTCGTGAACAGGGGTCTCTATATGACAGGTGGTTGGAGGGGAGGGTTTTAAAAAAGAGGGCTAGGTAATCATTCCCAAAAGAAAGCAGTTTCGGAGGCAGAGCATTTTATTTTGGTAAAATATTAAAAAGGGAAACATTTGTTTTCTTCTGAATAATGTGAAATCATTACAATAAGACTAGCAACATGTACTAAGAAAGTAAACATTGATTTATTTTCTTAAATAAGAAAAGTATGCAAATTGCATAAGCAGGCTGTTGTAAAATAATAGTTTGGGTTGGGCAGGGGGAATCAACAAAGTTGAGAAAAAAAAACAGCACTTTGATATCCAAATCACAACAACATGTCTGACTGCGAACATGCCCTTTGCTGCTGCTGTGGCATTTTCGGACACAGTGCCGGACACGGTGACAGCAAGAGCTTGCAGTGCCCCAGGAGGTTGTCCCACCCCATGAGAGGGAACGTTCCTGTCGGCTGCTACCTCCCGTGCACTGTGGGAGTGTAGGAGCTCAGTGTGGTTTCTGGTCCATTCTGAAGGCACACTGCCCAATAAAGTAGCCTCCCTGCTTGACAAAACCCTTTAAAGCTTATCACCCTGAAAAAAGCATGGAAAAACATTTTGCACTCATTTTGTTTTTAAACTGTCTTTCATTTGCTGGGGATTTTACAAGACTTTAATCTGCATTATGTTCTCACAGTTTTATTCAGCCAGAGGGTGTCTGGGACCAGTGAGGCTGCGTAGTCTCTGTCATTTGTTTTTTATTTTAGTTACAATGAGTGGGTGTCGTAACCTACAGTATGGCAATTAGCATACATGCAATGGATCGAATATCTACAGTATACAGAAATTCAAAAGGCTCAGTAAGCAGGAAAATAATAGATTAGATGCAGCAAGGACAAAGTGACAATGTGAAATAACACAGTCTCACTACTGGATTTTCTCAGCATGGCCAATTCCAGAGAAAATACAGACTGGCCTATAGGCAGGATACATTGCGTGCTGGTTAAGTGTTGTAATGCAGTACTCAATGTTCAAACAATGTCAACTTTGAAACAATTTATGGCAGGCCATTTGAAGCACACACAGTGATCAATGGGCAATTGACATGATCTATAATTTTATGAAGAGATTTTAAATGCCTCGTTTTGTTTTTATGTATGTTATATCTATATAATATACACTCACTGGGCACTTTATTAGGAATGCTATGGCCAACAAGGTTTGATGTGTTGTGCATTCTGAAATGCTATTCTGCTCAATACAATTGTACACAGTGGTTATCGGAGTTACCATAGCCTTTCTGTCAGCTCAAACCAGTCTTGCCATTCACCGTTGACCTCTCTCATCAACAAGGCATTTCCATCTGCATAACTGCCGCTCACTGGATGTTCCCTTTCTTTGGAACTCAAGCTGTGTAATCACATTGGGACACACCCTGAATGTCACGTGGTCTGAAGCCCTTATACAATCACGCCAATTCATTGGCTGATGGCGCTTAAGCAAAGCCCATAGGGAGATACGTCAAGGGTACCATAAAGGTGCACAATCTCATCTGGCTGGAATAAGAGAATATTCCCCAACGGAGAGATGTTGAACAAAATGCACGATCACGTCGTCAGTCTCTGTCATTATTCTTTCGGGATGCTATCAAGAGATGTCTTTTGCCTGTTCATTTAAGAGACGCGCACAGTTAACTCTGCTCGGTTTTTCTGTGGCATCATGGTTGCCGCTCTTTTCAGTCAGCTGTTGAATCTACATATGAATGTTTTGCAGTCCAACCAATCGAATCGAGATAAGGAATGACTTTGAGCTAATATAGGCTCCGTTTGGAATTTCCCTAATTTTTCCCCTCTGGCTTGCTCTGGGGAATGGATGGTCAAGGCAATAGTTTTGGTGCTTCACGCCATCTGTGTACTACGTGTTGTTCCCCTATTATATGTTGGGACCAGTTTAGTTCTAACCCATTTTTTCAGTACACCAATTTAGCTCAGTCTCCCCCTTAATTTACGCTGGCGAACAAGCATTGAATATTTCAGCTTGAGTTTTGCCTCTGCCTCCATGTCCCAGGGTCTCGGGGCACGTGTAATATAACTCAACGTATGATAAAAATAGGTTTACGCATGAGCCTGATGGACATGCTGTGTAATGAAGGATGAGGAAACTATTTAATGAATGAAATTGGACCATATACATATCCATTTCTCTCCTGTTTGCCCTTCCGTCAGTATTGGGATGAGTTCACCATTGTACACGCCTTGAACGTCCAACAACCAGAATATGGTTCAGTTTTCCCACGCAGCTTGCTGGGGAGCAAACATCCTAAAATCTGTTTGCTTTGAGCGAGACATCACACTGTTCCCTCTAGTTTTCCCTCTCTCACCAGGCACCGTATGGTGCATCAGTGGCCGACGAGATTTTAAGCTTCTCCCCCTATCAGTCAGCTGCACACACTTCTACAGAGAGTTTGGGAGGATCGGGTTCGGCTTTTTTATGGGTGGCAATTTGGCCATCTCAAGTATGGTTTTCGACTCTGGTCTCTCTCCTGGGGAAAGGACCTTGGGATATTCCAGTCAAAACAGACATGTTGTCTCAGGCTCGGGGCAGCATTTGTCACCCCCGACCAGACTTGTGGAAGTTATGGGTATGGCCCCTCAACGGGGAGAAGTGGTTGTGGTTGATACCATTCTAAATGCTAGAGCTTCATCAACTAGGAAGCTTTATACATTCAAGTGGCATATTTTTGCTTCTTGGTGTACAGCATGAAGTGATGATCCAGTTCACTGCCCTGTCGGAACAGTGCTGGATGTTTTGCAAGAGCGTTTTGGGGCCAGGTTGCCCTGGCAACGCTTAAAGTCTATGTTGCTGCTATAGAGGCAGAGCATGCGCTTATCAATAAAGTCTTTGTCGGTAGACATTCTCTTGTCTCTTGTTTTATGGGTGGGGTATGCAGGCTTAGACCTGTTCCTGTTCCTTTATGGGATTTATCTGTTGTTTTAGATGCACTCTTGGGTGCTCCTTTTGAGCCCTTGTCAACAGTTGCCGATACGTTTCTGAATCTTAAAATGGCACTGCTGGTAGCATTAGCATTTAAAAGGGTTGGTGATTTGCATACGTTGTCGATTAATCCCTTATGTGTGGATGTTGCGACAGGGTGTTCAAGGGTGGTCGCTTGAGCTATTTGCCCAAGGTAACTTCTAAATCATTTTGCTAGCAGTCTTAATTTTCAGGCTTTCTATCCTCCCCCATTTGAGTCAGAGGAGCATGAAAGTTTGCATATGCTTTGCCAAGTTCGGGGGCTGCGACTTGTTGACCATACTAGCCAGTGGCATTGGTCCGAGCAGATGTTTGTGTGCTTTGGTGGCCACAACAGGGGTGTTTCGGTGTCCTCATTGGCTAGTTGATGCAATTTTATGTGCTTACGAAGTGCAAGGTTTACTTTCGCTTTTGGATATTCAAGCTCATGGCATCATCATTGTCTTCGGCTAAAGGTACATGGAGGACATTTGTATGGTGGTAGGATGGTCCTCTTCACATACATTGGCTAGATTTTATAATCTGGATGATGGTTTGACACCTACTTCCAAGATTATCTCTGTTGGAACAGGAATACAATTATAATTCCCACTGTTTAATTCAGAAGCTTTAGCTCGCTTGTGTGGCGCTATATGCTTGAAAAAGGTATAGACAGTTGGCAGCTACTGTTTGTAGAGCATATCGTTCCCAATGCGATTACACAGTTCAAGTTCCTATGAAAGTTAACGTCTCGGATATGTGAAGCATAATCCTGGTTCCCTGAGTGGGAACAAGATGCTGCATTAGTTGGCCATTCTCTCTAGCAGCTGCAAAGGCTCGTGCCTTCATGCAGAAAATCTGACCCGATTGCATGAAACGAGTGTCTGTATAGAGCCCATGACGTAGCTCTCTAGTGGCTTAAGCGCCATCAGCCAATAAATTGGTGTACATGCATTATAAAAGGGACAGTTCACGCAAACATGAACATTCTCTTATCATTTACTCGCCCTCATGCCATCCCAGAAGTGTATGATTTTCTTTATTTTGCAGAACACAAACACATTTTTTTTTAAAGAATATCTCACTCACTCTATGATAATAGAATAATGGTGACCATTGAATCTCCACAAATTGTATAAGGGCTTCAAACCACGTGACACTCAGGGCATGTCCCAATGCGATTACGTCACATTCCCACTCAGGAAACCATGTTTATGCTTCACGCAATCAAGATGTTTTTTTGGCACCATTCTGAGTAAACTCTAGAGACTTGTGCGTAAAAATCCCAGGAGATCAGTTACAAAGTACAGAGTAACAGAAATACTCAAACCAACCCATCAGTCCAAGGTTGAAATCACTGAGATCACATTTTTTCCCCCAATTCTAATGGTTGATGTGAAAATTAACTGAAGTTCCTGACCTGTATCTGCCTGATTATGCATTGCACTGCTAGCACACAATTGGCTAATTAGATAATCACATGAATAAGTAGGTCTACAGGTGTTCCTAATAAAGTACTCAGTGAGTGTATCTCTTTCTATTAGTTGTCTGTATAACATCCTCAATATTTACCTTTTTATTTTATTTATTTTCAATACGTACTCTGTCTTTGTTTGCGGTCATCTGATGTGTTTTTGGTAGTCTTCTCCTGCAACCTGACAGTATTTGTAAGTCATGCCCATTTAATAATAACAAAATTTTTTAATTTTTACACTAAGATCATTCCGAGACAGAATACTTTTTGCAATGTATCAAAGTAATCGGCAGGCCTTTTTTCATTTACATGGGTGACCATATGTGTTTCACTGCACACATCCACTTTCTTGCTACCTAGTAATGCCATAAAATGGTCTGAAACTCTTTTCAAATAAGGAGGTCTAAGCGGTGCATGATATTGCATTTAAGCCCTGTTGTGAGTCATCTGAAAAGGTCTTTGCTAAAAAAATGGAAATAAATAAGTACACGAATAAATGCTGCTTTCTCCTTGCAATAGGTGGGTGGTGTAAGAGGTGTGTAAAGAGGAGGTGCTTTAGTAACTCCACAATGGTTAATGCCTCCCACTGAACTAGCGCTGAATACTGCCAAGGAATCTCACAATTTCAGTTTTTTCCCCCACACATTTCCTTCACCTACTGAGAAGCCAAGAGCTCAGAAGGGCCTTTATGTTCCAACTTTACTATCACCATAAAACATTTCTAAATTTAGTCTAGATTAGTGTTGAATTACTCAAGCCATTTTATGAAGACTTCTGAGTTTTGTGGTTAATATAAAATGTTTTAGAATGTGCTGTACTTGAAAAAAGGGAAATAGATACTTGAAAATATTTAGAGGACTCTACGTACACCTATCATCAACTGAGCGTTTTATGGTTTCCAATTTTCTGTTGAAAGCATTTGGTTATTTGGTAAGTAAAATAAAGTCAAAGAATTTAAGCCAAAATGTATTTCTGAGCCGGATTAAACTACAGCTAGTTTTTACATTACAAAAAGCTAGGAATTAACATTCAGTGACAGCTAGTGTCAGTCTCGTCAACGAAACACTGTCGAAAACATGTTGACAAAGAGTTTTTTGATTTTGTCAATGATTACGAAACAAAAAAGTTGCATTATTAGGACCGTCAATCGATTTCAATTTTTAATCGAATTAATTACATGGTGTCCTGATTAATTAATCGTGATTAATCGCATACACAAATATTTGCTGATGAAGCCCCTCATATAACAATAATTCAATATATAATGATTATATAATGATTAAATAATTATACATAGTTATCGTTAAATATTAAAAAATTATATATAAATAAAAAATATTCAGATAATTAAAATGCATTACATTCTTGTGGCAGAAGAGTTAATCATTGATAAGACCATTCAAAAAGCGGCTTTAGAAAACAATGTATTGTTTACTACCATATTATTGAACATAAATCAATCATTGTCACACAGTTCACAGCAATCCATTTCACAAGTGAATTTGTCAATCTGTTGGAGATTTATTATGAGGGCTTGTTTAAGGACCCGTCAATGTACACCTGCGTCAGACATTTAATTTTTTTTTAGAAACAAGCAAGGGGTATACATAGTACACAATACTACAGATATATATTAAAATAATGCCAATACATTATATTCATTACATAGTGCAATGGTTTTCAATGCTTTGGAGTTGTTGAAGTTACAAGATTTAAATAATATTTCAAGTCTTTACAAAATTGCAAATAGGGGCTTTATAGACATAAATGTACACTTATGTATAAAAACTTGGCAAGAAAAATAAACAGATTAATCAGAAAATATTAACTTAAATTATCAAAACTGTGAAAACCAAATAAAACGTCTTTATAAAGCAAAGAAAAACTAGTTAAAATAGAGGTACGTACAAACAAACAAAATGTTCTCCAAAATACTACAGCGTGGACACATTCCAAAAAAGGGGAGGGGCAGATTCATCTACAGCATTACAGAAGGAGCAAAGTGGATCTATTTCAGGGAGCATGTTTATAAATAAAGATTGACTGGGTAAAAACGGTGTAACAGTTTAAAGGACACCTCCTTAACCTTTTTGGTAATTAAATATTTGTGAGGTAAAGACCATATGACCTGCGTCAGACATGCTTGGGTCGCGTCTCGGGTGTGTTGCCTTCATAAAAATAAAATGTTTAGGTCACTGTGTCAAGTTAAATATAGTTTAATACTCAATATTTAAACACATCTTGAGATCTCTTAGTTCACATTTGCGCTCCTTCAAGTGTTTTGAACGCAAGAACGTAACGCATGTTTGTGTTGTGTGTCCGCTGAAGGGTTGTTAATGTTTTGTTCACTGTAATAAACTGTGTGTTGCTCACACAGCTGAAATTTCACTTACTGCCATCTGGAGTAAACAGGTGGTACTACAAGCTTGCATTCTCAGGAATTTCTCAGGAAAGTATGCGATTAATTGCGTAAATTTTTTTAACGCGTTATTTTTTGAACAATTAATTGGACGTTATTAACGCGTTAAATCGAAAGCCCTAATAATTATATAATTATTAAAGCATATTGTTGACAAAAACGTGATATGAAAAAGTAATACTACAAACTTTAACAGTGCAAGATATATAAAGAAGAAACATCGAGATAAACATCTGTTTATAGAAGAAAATATTACATATGTATTCATCTAATCCAATAATCCAATATGTTAGTGATTTCCGTGCTTGAGCCTGCTGAACACCGGCAAAATGAACTCCTTTAAAAACAGTTAATTACCTCACTCAAATGCATCCTATTTATTTATAGATGAGATTAATCACTATATCAACAACATATACTGTATGTAATATTACAACTTACATCTGTACAGACAATGAAGTGAATGAACAGGTAAACTTGAACTTAGTCATAATATGTGTAACTTACGTTGCATAACCTGTTTTGTGAATTCGCCATTTCTGTAAAAAAACATGCTACATGCAATGCAATACCCTAAAATAACTAACCACAGAAAATGAATAACAGTCTCTAAGAATTAAGAAAAGAGTAGTTAATAATTCAGTATAGTCACTATATGCTTTTATTTCAGGAGCTCAGGTTTTCCCACAGTACTTTGTATGTAGTCTCTTTATTTTTTTATATGTTTAAATTAAGAAAATGTTTGAATATTTGATTAAAGTGTGGACTGTTACAGTTTGACACACGTTTTTGTCATTTTACACATTATCAACCACTAAAATATATTATTTCAGTTGACTAAAATGATATACCATTTCAGTCAAAGTAAAAATGACATGACAAATAAAGACTCACTTTAAAGACATTTTTCATCAAAAGACTAAAATTATGACTAAAAACTTTATCTAAAATTATTTTAATCAACTTTTTTTCTTGTATATTAAATTCTGTGTTTGCGTCAAGCTTCTGCTCATATTCTTTCTCATTTCCTTTCCTTTGCTCTTCTGCTCCTCTTCCAAATCTCATTTGTATTGTTTTCTCGGGTTTAATTCCAAAGGCTCCAAGACACATGCTGCTGCTTCTAAATGGCAGCAATCAATTTTGATTACTGGCCATGGTTACTTTGAGAAGAGCCCATCAAAGTTTTATTAAGAAGACGGGCGATAATTACGGCCTTGCACGGACCAAAAAACCTGGAGTCTGAGCCTTGCTAATGATTAAAAACTAAGAGATAAAATGACGGTTCAGAGGACCTTAATCCAAACTCTGAGAGCACCAGGCACACAATCACTTTAAACGTTACTTGATGAGGACAGTTCCTCAGGCGACAGACCGCTCTCCCGTTCTCTCTCCTTGACTGGAACAGTCTTAAACCACAGTGCCGTTTATAGGGAAGGTGATGAAAATGACTCGATCTGGCACCTCACTCAGGCTTATCATTATTTCATAGAAAAAAGTTGTAATAAAAAAGACATACCTTTCTGGAGGCCGTTTGTGGAGACAGGCACCATATCATTGACACGGCATGATACGTGCCTGATTGAATTTAGACTCAAAAGCACTTTGGAACTATTTAAGACAGGATTCCCTCACTTTTTCCATTACCAGTGAACTTCCATGACTTTTCAATGTAATACAGTCATCTGTGATTACTGGCTAATGATTTAAAAAAAAATATTTTCATTCAGACCATTTCAGCAATTAATCATTCAGAATGATTTGTGAACCAGTTTGACCAATTGTGTGACAAACAACATTTTATGGTTTGTGAGCAAGTTTTACTCAACACAAGAGCAATATCTAGCTGATATTTTAGACCACAGCATAACAACTAAAATGTACACTATATTTACTACAGAAATTGCCATGACTTAAAGGTATAGTTAGGAGTGGTGGTGGCATAGTGGGCTAAAGCACAATAAACAGAAGGTTGTCGGTTCGATCCCCACAGCCTCAACCATTGTGTCCTTGTGTAAGGCACTTAACTCCAGGTTGCTCCAGGGGGATTGACCCTGTAATAAGTGTACTGTAATTTGCTTTGGATAAAAGCGTCTGCCAAATGCATAAATGTAAATGCATAGTTCAACCAAAAATTACAATTCAGTAATTGTTTACTCACTCCTGTGTTGTTATAACCCTACATGACTTTCTTTTTTTTTCTTATCACAAAGAGAGAACTTGTGAGAAAATGCTGTGCTTTGTGATGTCATACAATGGCAGTTTATGATGACTACTTCAAGCTACAAAAGAAAGCAAAAGTATCATTCAGAATTCTAATAAATGATTCCATGAGACAGATGATTGTTATGAAAGCATACGATAAGGTTTTGTGAGAAACAAAATTAAATCGACTGTATTATTTAGTGAAAATATTCACTGACTGTTGATCTCCAGTGCACTTTCATAATAGGACCACAAAACTCCCTCACGTCATTGGGACGTTCAAGTGAAAACTTGTTTATCTAAAAACAGGTCCGCCACAGTGAACACAACACAACTGCACTCAAAACAAAGAACAGAACTTGCTTAACATGGCTGAAGAGTTTGTAGTTTTTGAAGAATTTATGCATTTCTATGCCAAGCCTTTTTTTGACTGAAGTTTTTGGACTGGTGCCAGTTCACAGTGGACGGAGTTACCCGAACAATGCTGAAAATAGAAAACAAGTGATGTACTGTCACTTGTCACTGCTGGTTAGGACAAAAACTCTGATTACCATGGAAAATATACCTTTTATTGTGTGCCGTTTGCCATCAGGTTAGGACACAGTGTGACTGTGGCTGCCTGTAGCCTCCTCTATGTTTCTGTTTGATTTTCAAATATCAAAAAATATATGGCTGGGCATAGAAATGCATAAATTGTTCAACTATAAACTCTTCAGACATGTTTAGTAAGTTCTGTTCTCTGTTTTGTGTTCTGTCATCACTATTGCTGTGTAGTACCTATTTTTAGATAAACAAAACAAGTATTCGCTTGAACGGCCCAATGTCGCGAAGGTGCTGTGGGAACTGTTGCTCTTGTGAGCTATCATGAACACGCACAGGAGATCAACATTCAGAACAGTTTCACTAAATAATAAATTTGATTTTGGTTTGTTTCTCACCAAACCTTATCACATGCGTTCATAACAATCACGAGTCTCATGGAATAATTTATTAGAATTCTGATTTATACTTTTACATTCTTTTGAAGCTTGAAGAGGTGGTCACCATAAACTGCCATTGTATGACATCACAGAGCACAGCATTTTCTCACAATTTCTCCCTTTGTGTTATGAAAAAGAAAGAAAGTCATATAGGGTTATAACAACAGGAATATTTCAGGTTCAATACTAGTTAAGCTCAATCGACAGCAATTATGGCACGATGTTGATTAACACAAAAAATAATTTTGACTTGTCCCTCCATTTCTTAAAAAAAAAAAAGAAGCAAAATCTGGGTTAAAGTGTGTGATAAAATCACTAACTAACCTTTTCTGCATAAAGTTATATCCAATTTTACAAGTTTGTTGCCATGACGATGTAACACTGTACACCCCAAAACAACAGTTTGACAGATTTAAGAAACTTTACTGCTCAAATACACACGTTTTAACAGAGCAATGATGTAAGTGCTTTTATAAATGTATAAACTTCAAATTAGACCCAATCACTTCAATTGTAAGTGCCTCAATGTACACTTGATTTCTTTTTTCTTTTTTCTTTTTCTTTACATTTTTGTGGTAATCAACATTATGCAACAAATGCTGTTGATTGAGCTTAACTTGTATGGAATATTCCTTTAAAAATTCCCTGATATTCCCTGTGTTTCAGAGAAGTGTGGAAGACAAAGACTCCACTATAATTATACAGTGCAGCGGTAGGAATATATCAGAAAGTTCTTTGGTAAGACAGATCACACGAGAACAAGGCATAAGGCTGACAAAATAACATGCCCTGACCAACTGGAGTTCTCTATCTCCTGCCCTCAAAAGGGCAGTGGATTACTCTGATTTCTAAACACTTCCAGTCCATCAGGGAAGCTTCCTGGTAAGAGTGGGCTGTTTGTGTATGTATCTGCAAGTGGGTGTGTGAACTCACGTCTGACGTCTCTGAAGTAAATGGTCTGTCTGTTGGGATTGAGGAGCTGGATGACGGAGTCGTCGTTGTTTTTGACTCGACAGCTGATTGTGGCTGTCTCCCCTTCCACCACTGAAACGTTGTCCGTTACAAGGTTCTGGCTTTGGACTGCAAAGGGAGAGAAAGAGAAAAGAAAGGTGGAGAGTGAAATAAAGGCTGGTATGTAGAAAGTACATATAGGCCAATAAATATATACGGCACATTTTTTGGGGGTGAGTTTTTAGTATACGTTGTATACAATGTGTTAATTTAATAATTATTAACTAATAATGAATAAATAACTTCACATCTCATACGTTTTTGAAATGGCTTTAACAAGTGTCCAAGCAGAGTAACAACAAGTGTAGTTCGTCACAATTAAGTTGCTATAAGCAATGTTAGCCATTCTGAAACTTCTGCCAATGACATGTCCTCTCTTTCCAAAACTGTCCTTTCAAAGTCATGCATGCACACAGAGATGCATGGAGGCCATTCAGCAGCAGTGTGTCATCTCAATGGCATGATGTCAGCCAACCTGAACAGGGAACTCTCATTGAAAACCTCCAATTGGTCAACCACTAGTGGGGGCAACAAACAAAATGAAAGAAAAAACTGGGAAAAAATGGCACCACTGTCCATTTCCTTAATGCAGAGATGTAACCCTGCATAAACTGAACCCACAATCTCACACTTACATGAGTGCACAATGAAGAGCAGGTGGCAAATCACAGCTAGAGTGGGTGTGAATATCCAACAGAGTGTGAAAGTGTTTTTTCTCTCTCTTTCCTGTATAGTGTGTGCTTCATGAGATTGCCTGTTTTCATGTTACACATGCTTGGTCCAAATCCCCTCTCTGGATCAGATCACCACATGATAAAAGCATTGGAGGCGTCAGACCTTGACTTGTTGAACAAAAGCTAGAAGCACCTCTCAAAATGTATGTTTTTGAGATAGCCTCAGGGCAACGAAGCTATAAATAAGGACAGATCATTAAGACACAGCTCCATCAGAGTAGGGCTGGGCGATATATTGCAATATATAATTCACTAAGGGTGGGAGATCTAAAATGAAGCAATATTGTGAATATCACAATTAAATTTAGCCATTAAGTTTCCTAAATACCATGCCATTAGACTAGTTTTGCAATCCTTCCTTGTCTTGCGACTTGCGAGAATAATATTCATTAATATGTTCATAATGACTTTGCCGTTGATCTAAAATTAATGGAATATTTCTGGTTCAGTACAAGTTAGGCTCAATCAACAGCATTTGTGTCATGATGTTGTTTAACACAAAAATACATAAAAAAAAATCTAGGTTACAGTGAGGCACTTACAATGGAAGTGGATGGAGCCAATCCATAAAGGTTAAAATACTCAATGTATTATACACACATTAATGGAAGTATTTTAATAATTTTATAAGCATTTCTGCCTTTAAACCTTCCTTCCATTGTAAGTGCCTGACTTTAACCTCAATTTTTTCTTCTTCTTCTTTTTTTTTTTTTTTTTTTTTAATAAAAGTAGGGACAAGTCGAATAAATCTTTTTTTAGATTAATCAACATTACACCACAAATGCTGTTGGCATTAGAGTAAAAACTTAAATATTTGTGTATAAATATATGCGGTATATATCTGTATATTTTCAAAAGGCTAAAATTATCCAGTCTCTATATTGGTTTTTGCGGTGACTCCCTGGGATAAATAAATAACACCCACAGCTGCCTACCCAACAGAGCCGAGATAAAACATGAATGGGCCAAAGCTGGAGATAAATAAATATATAAATGTGAAATGTGACATGACTTTAAGACACCATCAACTGCTAATTTGCATGCCTCAGTTGTCAGGCACCCCTAAACAGCCCTGTCACTTAAAGCAGAAGGGAAGAATGCAATCAGATCGTGCGATGGCGACAGATAAGGGAAGACAGTTTAACAAAACTGAATTCAATCAGCCTGCCAGTAACACAAAGTCAAAACAGACCAAAACAAATGAACCTCGCAAGAGAGCCACTTCCTAAAGACTTGTAAAAAAGGATGAGATGTTGATTGAGAGGACTGGATTGGAAATGCAAATTTAAAGGCTGTTTATCTGAGAGAGGGGTTATGGATGAAGGTTAAGTGTGCTACAGCGGTTGTCACAGAGACTGTATTACATGTTGGACACTCCGTGGCCCGTCAGCTGGTGGGTGGTAATCATGCTAAGTGACAGAAGATGCATGGAAAGGGTAAACACATTGGCAAGCTCTATAGGAAAAATCGAAATACACTGAAACATTTTGCATTTGTTAGAGCTAGCTAAGGAGATAACAGTGACTAGCAACACAAGAACAGAATACAAAATCATAATTAGATTTGTGATTGACTCATGCTTGTTATTCAAATTGACAACAGCAGAACAAGTACACACATTAACTTATTTTAAACACTATTATGTTTTTGTTTCAAAACACCACTTTTTCTAAATTTACACCTCTTTTCCACACTAGAATGGTAGCACTATTGAAAACGCTCTTAATTACCACATACTTGGGAAAACACGTTGATGTTAAGAAGTATTAAAACAAAAATGTACTAACTGGTGGGTCGTGACCCAAACACTTGTCACAAATGTGTTCTGAAACGGTCACCAATAGCAGAAAAAAGATAAATGCAAATAATACAATGGAACGAATCATTTAATCACACATAGTAAGAAGATTAAACCGGTTTATGACTTTTTTGAAAATGAGGATGCTTCCCATATCCTTTGTGTTTGTTTTCTTTTGCTTTGATAAACAGTGCTTAACACAATTCGTTTTTTGCAATGCATTATTTTCTGCCGAGAACACCGCATCAAAATTCTAAATATATTTACAAACAAAAATGTCTGTTTTCAATTCAGCCAAATAATTTATTTAGGGCCCATTTTGTTGGGAATGTACAGTTCATAGTAATATTAGTAATTTCAATGATTGTTTTAAATTACATTTTGTTTTGTTCTTTATTCAATATACAAATTTGGTGCTGTGTTTGGTCACTACTCGATGTCTAATGTAAAACCTTTGAAACACTCCTCTACCCTACATTACAAATTACTGCAATTTTGTTTTATTACCCAACCCTTCTTTTATCTTCCCACTTAAAATCCCATAACTCCAGTCTTGGCTGAGCACTTTTACCTCAAATCTTCCTCATTTAAATGTACAGTATTCAAGGGATAACTCAACTTACATGTAATTAGCCATTTTGATGTTTACTTTGAGCAAATCTGGGGTGATGAGCTGGATGCCATTATGTTATGTGGGCTGATTCTAATCATCAGTAGACCTCCTGAGATGCTGCACATCTCTGTTACTTTTAAAAAGTTCTGTGAAATCTTTGGGAGCAAACCTTGGCCAGGTATAACTTAACCATTAATGCTCTGGAAAGCAAATTCTTACCCTAAAGCTTCAGGAAATCATGTGGCCTACATAAACCTACTGAAGGAACAGACATGAACCACTAGGGTATGCCAATGAGTCAAACTCAAAAAGGGAGGGAAAAAAAGTAAACATTTTATTTACATTAAAAGAAAAAACTGTATGCAGAATAGGAAGGATAATTTTGGTAAACAAAACCATATCATATGTTAATATGCATCTTCCTTGGGTAACTATTATGAGAAATTACCCCAGATATATTACATTTTAAGCAAATCTTGTGCACGGATCATGCCGTATTAAAACAGACATTAAACTTGATAAGGCTCCAAATTATTATTGATTATTGGCGTGCAGCTCGGTTTAATTAGGCTAATTGTTGTCACTGGAGCTAGAACGACTGAACAGATGATGAATTCCTATTTAAATGACGCATTCATTAGCCCTAATGCTCAGGCAAAGACCATCAAAAAAGGGCCCTCGTAAGAATTAGCTTTCCGTGCATGTGTCAACAACAAACAAGGCATTGCAGAAATGGCAAAGAAATCTGTGTGCGGTGCATTTGCATAACTTGTTCAAACAGATCCGTGACATTATCTCTGTATTTAATTACGACATTCAAAATAAGTAGCACAGTACATTGATCATTTTGGTCTAGATTAAAGCTGTCAGAGGACGATACTCCACTCTCAGCGAGGCAGACAAGCCATTTATATCACTACAGGCCCAACGCAATCCCAGCAACCTTCATACATCAAATCAGAGGAACACCCAGAGTGAATGTGTGTGTGTGTGTGTGTGTGTGTGTGTGTGTGTGTGTGTGTGTGTGACAGAGAACAGGGTAATGCAGGAGTGCACAGCCGTGCTGAAAAGGTCAAAGCACTCTACTGTCCGCCTCAATAGCTCATCCTGCCTGTTGCACTTTTTTTTATAAACAGCATGTGTGAGAGAGGAAAACCATGACTTTGAATTAGGTATAAATGCTTGTGATTGTACAAGAGTGAGATTCACATTAACCTGTGTGCTGGGATCACTGATACCCATCACTACTCTAAAGCCTAAAGGTCATTGTTCTTGCTCAAATAATACAGTCTGTCTAATAGAGAACTCCATGGTTACGGAGCGTTTAACTTTTTGAAGGAGTGTATTCCATTTGTGTGAACTACTTTTGTATTACTGGACTCCCTGCTTCTTAAACCTAGTTTATATTTTCATCGTTAATGCTGACAGTTTATCTGAATATGCCAATAAAGTCGCAATTAGCACAGTGTCTACACTGTGACCAATGATGTGTTGCACAACAGCGGCTTGAGGCTGCATACAATGGAAGTGGCGAAGTTGCACAACATCTCAAGAGTGTTCACTGACATGAACCAATCAGGTGTAAACTTGAGGCTAAGCTTCAGCAACAGTGACATGTAAATAAAATAAGTTAAAAATAAAATAACATTTGATTTTGAGGAGAAATTCATTGGTATGCATGAGACATTTTATAATCGCAAAATGAATTTACACATAATGCTAGTATTACTAAAACTGTGTATATACACTCACTGAGCACTTTATTAAGAACACTAAGGTCTTAATAAAGTACCCGACATGGTCTTCTGCTGTTGTAGCCCATCTGCCTCAAGGTTCGACATGTTGTGCATTCTGAGATGCTATTCTGCTCACTAAAATTGTACAGAGTGGTTATCTGAGTTACCGTTGCCTTTCTGTCAGCTCGAACCAGTCTGGCCATTCTCATTTGACCTCTCCCATCAACAAGACATTTCAGTCCACAGAACTGCTGCTCACTGGAGGTTGTTTTTGGCACTTTCTGAGTAAACTCAAGAGATTGTTGCATGTGGAAATCCCAGGAGATCGGCAGTTGAAGAAAAACTCAAAACGGCCCATCTGGTACCAACAATCATGCTACTGTAGAAATCACTGAGATCACATTTTTTTCCCCATTCTGATGGTTGATGTAATCATTAACTGAAGCTCCTGACCCGTATATTTACATTTACATTTATGCATTTGGCAGACGCTTTTATCCAAAGTGACTTACAGTGCAATTATTACAGGGACAATCCCCCCCAGAGCAACCTGGAGTTAAGTGCCTTGCTCAAGGACACAATGGTGGTGGCTGTGGGGCTTGAACCAGCATCCTTCTGATTACCAGATTACCAGTTATGTGCTTAGACCACTACACCACCACCACTCCTTATGCATGATTTTATGCATTTACTGCCAAGTGATTGGCTGATTATATTATCGCATAATTATCCACTTGTGAAAATGTCTCTATTTTACATTTTTCTAATTTAATCTTTCTTTATTTTTTCATTAAAATTATATTATCAGCATAAAATTTTGAAAACCCTATGATCCTGTATGTGAATTTTCACAGAGCATTTTGTGAAAGTGCTTTAATGAAAGAAAACCAGTCCTTTTGTACAAAATGAGTAACACAGTTGTCATAAATGTGCTTATATGATTACTGATCACGAAATTGTGTGGAATCTTAAATATTTTTTATATTTATATTTTATAAAAATTAAGTATTTCGCACGTGCATCCCAATCTACATCTTGATGTAATATTTCCTCATGATCACGTAGTATGTTTTCATGAGCTTAATGGGCGACTAAACACTGCTTTTCAGTGATATATATATATATCTTTGTTTAAAATAATATAGCAGTGATAGCAGCGTGAGCAGAATGCATTTAATATATATATATACACATGTTGGAAGTTCCAGCAATGGACCCTTGAGAGTCTTTCAGGTTTGTTGTGTTTATTTAGGAAGAATAGAAACTTGTTTTACATGCAAGATATTAAATGCAGAGTGTAATCTGAACTTCTACTCCTCTCACTGGAACACACCGCAGTGAGTTCCCTCAAAGGCTCCGCAAGCCCTAGACCCCACAGTCACAAAGACTCCCTCCCACTCTGTGCATACACTTAGGAGCCACCGTAAAAATTTCACACAAATGTACGGCTAAGAAAATGACTATGATACTATTGCTAACGAAGGGTAAAATGCTGTTTGGATGGGAGCAGCAGTGGAATGTGGCATGGGATGGATGGCAGCCTGGTGATTAATGCGTCAGAGAGTCAATGGGGGCGGGCGCTACACAAGGGGCCTTGCCACCCCTGCTTGCTCATTTAGAAATCTCTCTCAGTGGAGGGAGAGGAAGAGAAGACTTGTGCCTATGTGACTGAATCTCCACGGAATCGGATAAACAAACAAGACCAGATAAACAAAAGGCCAGAGAACAACAGAAAAGCAAGAGATATAAAGAAATGGGGCTTAGGGATGAAAATTATGGACCTTTGATTAAAAATTTAAAGACAGAAACTAATTATAAATTATACAAGTGATATTATTGTATTACAAAAAACAAAAAGGCAATTGGCAAAAATATTGCGTATTTTATCTCACTTAAATGCTCACACGATAGTAAGACATTGGTTTTCATTTTGGATTCAGATGTACATTTACTGGTATTAGAAACAGAAAGGTTATCTATAACATCAATAAAAAGTTAACACCTAATTTATATAAGGCTAAATTATTCTGTAAGTGTGACTGAGTTGGCAATATTTAACATATTCTATCAGGCTATTAGTGATAAAAGTTCAGATTTGGAATTTGTAAAGGTGGAAAAATCCAGTTATCTTTTCTTACAATCAGAGAGCATTAGAAGACAACCGATTTTACACAGAAGGAAAATTAACTTTGTCCACATTTGAAATGTAATGTGTGAAGTATTCTAATTTATGTCTGTGCATGTCACAGTGTTTTGATCTGTTCATCTAGTCAGTGTTGTTTAGAATGTTGGGTCATTTAATGTGGTTTTAAACAAGTTTACTCAGCAAAGGTTTTCACCAGAAAATTTCACGCTGAATTCAAATAGGTTTCGCTGCATACTTCTCACTGGTTCTCACAATGCTGTAATGTTCTGTGCTGCATGAATGAATATTCCAGGTTCAAAACAAGTCAAGCTCAATCGACAGCATTTGTGGAATAATGCTGATTACCACTGAAATAATTTTCTTAAAAAAATGCAAAACTTTAAAAATGTTTACATTGAAGCACTTAAAATGTAAGTGAATGGGGGCCAAGTATTGGAGGGTTTAAAGGCAGAAATGTGAAGCTTATAATTTTATAAAAGCACTTACATTAATTACTCAGTTAAAACTCCTGTATTATTTGAGCTGTAAAGTTGTTTAAATAATCGTTTTCACTGTCATTTTAGTGTTTAAGGGTAATTTTAGTTGTAAAATTGGCTATAACTTTATGTAGAAAAATTATTTTATAACAATGGACTATACTTTTGACATGATGAGTATTTTAATGTTACCGGATTGGTCACCATTCTCTTCCATTGTAAGTGCCTCACTGGAATCCAGATTTTATATATATATATATATATATATATATATAAAAAATATTTTTATTAAGGCAATTTGAAGTGGTCAAAAATAAAAAATAAAACATTTTCATAATCAATATGCCACAAATGCTGTACCTGGAGGTAAATGTTGTACCTCTTGTACATGGAATATTCCTTTAGCAGCTCAAGGCTGTTACGCAAGTAACGCACCTGCTTTGGTTTCGCTACTCTGTCCATTGAACCATGCTGATTATTGGCCCAGGAAGTGGAATGCGCTGTTTCATTCCGCTCTTGATGTATTTGCCATTTGATTTGGCTTAACAGGAAATGACAGCACATAATTGGAGAGAGATATTTGGCCAACTCTATAGTTGCACCAGTGCAACCTATAACAAAATTTAGTTGCACTGATGGAAAAAACAGTTGCAAAATGCGACCATTTAGTCACAACAGAGTTTTGGAATGGAATTTTTCATCGATTAAGATATTTGGGAATAATCACATAGAACTAGAAAGCAGGTAAGATAAATACTGCAGAAGAACAGAGAAGGACTTGCTCTGCTCCTCGCTCTCCCTCCCTCTCTCCCTCCCACTCTCCCTCCCACTTTCATTCCTTCCCAGCATTCCTGCTCTCAGCAGGCCGGTGCCCCATGAGGACCTCCAGCACCTGTCCTTCACTCTGGAATCACTGAGCTGTGCAGGAGTCACACAGCCTCTCTTCAGCATCCATCTAGACACAACATCCTTGAGCTGAGATTGTGTGGCTAGTTTGCAGTTTATTTGCATTGTCTCCTAGAACCTATCCTCATCTTGGCAATATTTGTGCACACAAGGATAAGAATCCCCATGCAGGCTGCAGGAGATTATCTGTCCACCGCCTCACATCTTCCTCTATCGATCAGCAAAAAAACAAAAAAACAAAACAGAAGCCTCACACGTGTTCACACCGATGACATCACAGGCAAAGAGGCAGAACAAGGAGTCCTTGTGGTAGAGGCACGTCCTTAAGGTCAGGGGAAGCAGCGACATAGAAAGCCTCTCTCCAAAGGAGACAGAGAGAGAGAGAGAGAAGGGGGTTTTTAAAGGTGGTGCGAGAAAATTTTACGCCACTTGTGTCACAAAATGGAATTCCAAAAATAGCTGTTTTCAAACAGAGTGTTACGATTCTCTGTTGTTTGCCCTGTGTTTAGCCTCTGTCATCTGTGTCGCCCTGGAATACACTTCCTATGATTCCTTGCCCTGATCTCTACCCCATTTTTTTCACCTGTCTTCTATTACTTCATTTATCATATATATAATGCCCTTTTGTCTGTTTATTTCTTGTTGGTTGTTAATGCTTCTCCCCTGTTCATGCTCCGGTTCCAGTCCTGTTTGTTTACTTTTGTTTTACTTCCTGGTTTCCTGTCTTGCCCTGTTTCTGCGTTTATTCAGCCTTGTATTCTTTTTTATTGTTATTAAAGAAGCTGCGTTTAGATCCTGCTCCTGTGACCTCCTTCATTGCAACACAGGGTTCCCCAACACTTCCATTGGTCGACAAACAGATAGTCCGACACCAAACTCATGCCATTGGTTGAGCGAATGCTGCTGTGTCAGGCTGGTCAGGATTCTCAAATAAACAGTGTTTTGATAGTACCACAAAGCATCGTTAGCCTCGTCAACTAAATTAATGATGAATATATTCACTGACGAATGGTTTTTGATTTTGCCAGCGATCACGAACAGATGCATTATGATGATAATTAAATTATTTTAATAAAAAGATATTGTTGAAGAAAACATGTCACGAAAAAATTATGCTGCAAGATATTAACAGTGCACAAACAAGAAACAACAAACATCAAGAACAAGAAACATCTAGGAGAAACATCTAGAAACAATTGATTCATGTAAACCAGTATGTTGGGGATTTCTGCGCTTGAGCTGCGTTAACAGGAACAGCTGAACACCGGCAAAATGAACCACTTTTCAAACAGGTTAATTACCTCACTCAAACGTATCCTATTTTTTTTAGATGAATCACTGTTTCCACAACATATATGCAATATTACAATTGACAGTACATCTGCATAGATAATGAATGAACAGTTAAACATGAACTAAGTTATGCGCTAATCATAATGTGAAACTTGTGTAGAAAAAAAAACATGCTACACGCAATAAAATATACAAAAAAACAGCTAAAGCATGGAATATTTATAATGAATGAATTCATAATACAGTAACTTCTGAAAAGTAGCTTAAACTTCAATATATTCATGATATACTATTATTTTAGGAGATTTTAAGCTATTTTGTTTGTATCTTTTATACCGTATGTTTAATATATGTTGGCATTAATAAATGTTTCTGCAGTTTTCAAACATTTTTAATATTTAAAGATTGGTCTGTTATAGTTCGACACATGTTTTTTTTATAATTCGTTACATTATCATCTACTCTGTCAACACACAAATGGCTTACATATTTGCATATTACAGGAACTTTCTTTCTTTCATGGAAAACAAAAAATGTTAGGATAATCACTTTCATTGTATGGAAAAAGTTGCAGTAACCATTCACTTTCATTGTACTTTGGAAAAGAGATGCAGTGAAAATGTGGTCTGAGGCTACCATTCTGTCTTATATTTCCTTTTGAGTTTTATTATTAGCTGCTGTGTCCTCTAATAATAAATACATGACAGCACAGCACCCCCCCCCCATTATTGACTCGATAAGTGCCAAAATTCCATCTGTCACGCTGAGCGATGACAACATGGAGACAACATTTTTGCATTGCACTACCATGTACTTTTAGTGTTATTGGGTGCTAAAGTTTTTAGCTAGCACTGTTCTTCTGGATCATTTTACAGTAATTTCACAGCAGCCAGCAAACACATTGATAGGAGCAGCATCAGCACGGTCTGCTATTTAGTATTATGTGCTAGTATATTTCTTTGGTAGGAGAGTGTTCTGTTTACAAGCAGAGTTGGAGGAGAAAGAGAGAGAAAAAGAGGCATAAACCAAGCAGAAGGTCATGAAGGACTAGGGCCTTTAACAAGGACTGGGATCCACCCAATCCCTCTTGGGAGCGTCTTCACTTTTAATTTATACCCATACAAATAACTTGGCTTCGATTAGTAACTGAATAGCAAGGCAAAAAAATAGAGAGCCTTTGCCAAGTGGAATGTGTGTGTGTGTGTGTGTGGGGTGAAATTTCTCCTATGCCTCAGCATGTTTGGGCTGATAGACTGTGGAGGAGAAAGGCATTTATCGTAAAAGGGCTGCTGGAGTGTGGGCTAAAGTTGCTGGCCGTAATACTGTCTGTCTGAATGATCGCCTCGCTTCAGGTCCAGCCCAAGGCGGGTGTCTAGTTTTCCGTTCTAATGTGGGCTGACACTCAAAGAGAAGCATCATTCCTTCCTCTGGGCTGATGAGTAGACCCACACGCAATCTGAGGCTGCAGAAAACTCCACCAGATTTTTGAAGAATAGGAAAGCCCTTCATTCAAAGTTCAACACATCCTCTGCCCTTTGTGTTTTGATTTATTAAAGGGATAGGTCACCCAAAAATAAAAATTCTGTCATTTACTCACCCAGAGATTATTCAAAACTAAATTACTTTCTTTCTTCAGTAGAACAGTATTTTAGGATTTTAGGCAGAAAGTTAGCCTAAGTGCATAAAACAAAAAAGAAATGCAATAAAAGTGAATGTTGACTAACACTCTAGAGCAGTGGTTTCCAAACTTTATTAAACTACGACACCCCTTTATGGTGTTTTCTTTATGGCACCCCGACCAAAAATATAGAAATATGCTTTGGAAAAAACTTAAAAAAGCGTATATGTGGAGTGGAGGAGTGCGGGGCTGGGCTGGAATGACACACGCCCGGTCCCCTATCAGCCCGATGGGGCTCGTGAGGGATAAAGGTGACCGGTGATGAGAGTTCGAGAGAGAGAGAATTACAGAATTGCAGCTGCCCTGTATGTGTTTGTGTGTGTCTTATTATTTGATTAAATATTATTTATATTGTTAAGAAGGTTCTCGCCACCTCCTTGCCCTTTATCCTTTTTACACTGGTGCCGAAACCTGGGAGGGAGGAGGGATGCCCGTCGTAAAGTCCTCGACACTGCCATCCACCCAGTGGAGCACCGGTGCCATCTGCCGGGGGACAGAGTAGCCCGACCGCCCGGATGTGGGGAACGGCCGCCGTCCGCGAGGCGAGGAGGGACGGGACTCCCCGACCGCCTGGAGCGATGGAGTGTCCCCACATGCTACCAGAAAAGAAGACAGGCGTTCTGTCCACTGGGGGTCGGAGGTTTGACTCAGGTCTGCCCAGAGAGGAGAGGGGGCTGTACGTCATGCCGGGGGCTCCACAGCCTGAGGCAACGCCGGGAGGAGTGTGGAGCGAAGGAGGGTGGGGCCGGGCTGGAACGACTCGTGCCCGTTCCCTAATCAGCCCAGATGGGGCGCGCGAGGGATAAAGTCGACTGGTGACAACAGTTCGAGAGAGAGAGAATTACAGGCAGCTGCCCAGTACGTGTTTGTGAGTGTCTTTTTATTTAATTAAATATTATTTATATTGTTAAGCCGTTTCTCAACTCCTCCTTTCCCTTTATCCCCTTTACAGTATTATTAATATAAATAATAACAAATTAAATTAAACCAGTTTAGCCTTTAAGTATTTCTATAGTAAACATTGCTTCAAGCTTTTCAAGTAATTATTCAAGAGCTAGTAATAAAATCATCAAATAGAGAAGAGAAAACAATGCTTTAAGTTTTCAGTAATGGCAGCAATTAAACATAAAACAAATTATAATATAAGAACATTAAAAAAGTAATGTTAAATACTTCATTGTGTTATTATTAGATATTGTTATTCTATGAGATACTGTTAGATAGGTATGTTAATATTGATTCCATGCAGTCAGAGTTTGACTGAGAAGCAGACATTATTGAAACATATTGGGCTTAAAGCTACTAAAGATATTCAGGCTGCCAAGGACAGTGAGTGTTTTGCTCATTTTATTTTCAATATTGCTGTTTGATTAATATTAACGATATAACAGTTGGCAGCAGGTCTATTAAGGTGTATTTACACACTGCACAAATCTGATATTTTGAGATATAAGATTTTTTGTCCTGCCTGCTTAAACTCATGTACATAATACAGTTTCCCCTTCTGTCGCTCTCTCCACGTTGTGTCGGAGAAGCGACACTAGGGGTCTCTCTTGAGCGCCGATATCCACCTCTGATCTATGAAAAAAGGCCAATGAGAGTTGGCAGCCAGTATTTGCATGTCCCGCCCCCGGACATACGGGTATTTAAGCGGCGCAAATACAGGAGTTCATTCAGAAAATTTCTTCGGAGCCGATGGTCTGTCTGCAGTTTGCTGCGAGTTACACACCACTAACGTTCCTGTTTCCTCTGACGATCTGCATGCTGTTGGATCTTGACGGCGCACAACAGCGGCTTTCTCCTTCGCGATTGCACAGCGTGCATTGTTGCCCCTGAGTGCTTCGACAGCGCAGACACACACACATACTGTGTATTAAAGAGTTATTTCCTTAAAAGAGTGAATTTCTCTAAAAGAGCAAAACACAGCGGCGTTGAACGTCCTTTTCAGGACGCGTCTTTTTCAAGATGCCCTTCCACCCCTGTGTTGTTCCTGGATGCGGTAGAGTGCTCTCCGCTTCAGACGGCCACAGGCGCTGTCTCGTGTGTTTGGGCCGCGATCACACCAAGGCGGCGTTTGTGGATGGCTCATGTTCTCACTGCGAGAACATGACCATGACCACGTTGCGGTCGCGGCTTGCTTTCAACAGAGAGCAAGCCACCCCAGCAGCACCCCGCATAGCTCCTTCTTCCTACGGGATTGAGGATGATGCGGTTGGCCACGCATCCCCCCGGTCCCGTTTGTCCCAGAGGTGCATGAGGAGCTGACGTCTACGTGGAGAGCCCTGCTCTCCGCTCGTCTAGGTGCCACCCGCTCCACTCTCACCACCCTCGATGGCCCTCCTGCAAGTCCACCAGGCCAAAGCACTCAGAAACATGCACGGGGGTGGACCTGATCCTGATGTGCTGCAGGAACTGCGCTCAGCGACCGACCTTGCCCTGAGAGCGATGAAGGCCACAGCGCAGGCACTCGGACAGGCGATGGCCACCCTAGTGGTCCAGGAACGCCATCTCTGGCTCAATCTGGTCGAGATGCGTGAGGCCGACAAGAACCGCTTCCTAGACGCACCTGTCTCCCAGATTGGCCTTTTCGGCGACACCGTCGAGGACTTCTGCCCAACAGTTCTCCACGGTGAAGAAGCAGACAGAGGCCATCTCTCACATCATGCCCCGCTGCACACCTGCCGCTACGGGCCCTGCCCTGTCTGCCCGCCGAGGGCGTCCCCCTGCGAAGAAACCAGCTCCTGCTCCACCTCAACCCGGGCCCAGCTCTCAGCCCCAGCGTCGAGCACCCCGCAGGTGGCGCACGCCCCGACTCATGAACCCCCTCTAGGACACGGAAGGCTCCCAAGCGTTCCTGAAACAGCCGACCCAGAGCCCAAGACGTTAGCTCCGGAGGTGGTAAGACCGCTCCGTCCCCCGGTGGAGGGCCGGGAGGAGAATCCTTTGTTTTTTAATTTGCCACACCCCCAGACGGGGGCTGTGGTACCCACATTCTCAATAAAAGAGCTATTTCCTTTGCCTCTGGGTCACCTGGCCCGCAAATGCCGTTCTCACGGCAATCTGCTTTCAGATTACGACAGTCCCGGTACACCGGATGCGGCGATCCCGCCTTCTGCCTGCCTACGACTGCCCCCCGGCTGGCCGGTTCAAACGAGTCCAGAGGACGCCAGCAGACCTCCTCCTCAGTCACGAACCCGCCCCCTGCCGGGTGCGCGGAGCAAGGTAAGTGCTTTGAGTCTATTCTCAGCACCCCAGCCTCAGGCCGCAACGAAGCTGCCCGACGCTGCATTACCTGTTCCGCCCCGCTGCGAGGCCCCGCCGGGTACGTCCAAAATACTCGTCCCTTTGGTGCCCCTAGCGCAGAGCTGGGAAGCGTGGTTTTCGCTTCCCAACGCATCACGCTGGCTGCACCGGACCATTCGACTCGGTTACGCAATTCAGTTTGCCCGGCTCCCGCCCCCCTTCAGGGGCGTCCGCTTTTCAGCAGTACACAGCGAGCATGCCAGTTCCCTGCGTACGGAAATCGCGACCCTCTTAGCCAAGGGCGCGGTAGAGCCTGTCCCTCCAACCGAAATGAGGAAGGGTTTCTACAGCCCTTACTTCATTGTACCCAAGAAAGGCGACGGCTTACGACCAATCCTGGACCTGCGAGTTTTCAATCGGGCCTTGTTACAACTCCCGTTCAAAATGCTCACGCAGAGAACTATTCTGGCTGGCGTTCAGCATCTAGATTGTTTCGCAGCGGTAGACCTGAAGGACGCGTACTTCTACGTCTCAATTCTGCCACGACACCGACCCTTCTTACGGTTCGCGTTCGACGGCCAGACGTTTCAGTACAAAGTCCTCCCCTTCGGCCTGTCTCTGTCCCCTCGCGTCTTCACGAAGGTCGCAGAGGCGGCTCTTGCCCCGCTACGAGTAGCCGGCATCCGCATTCTCAACTACCTCGATGACTGGCTTATCCTAGCACACTCTCGAGAGTTACTATGCACACACAGAGACCAGGTGCTCCGGCGCCTCAGCCGCTTGGGGCTTCAGGTCAACTGGGAAAAGAGCAAGCTCACTCTGGTTCAGAGCATCTCTTTTCTCGGGTTGGAGTTAGACTCAGTCTCAATGACAGCACGTCTCACGAGCAAGCGTGCTCAGTCGGTGCTGAATTGCCTCGCTTCCTTCAAGCCAGGCACAGTGGTCCCTCTAAAACTTTTCCAGAGGCTCCTGGGGCATATGGCGTCCTCCGCGGCGGTCGCGCCGCTGGGGTTGATGCATATGAGACCACTCCAGCATTGGCTCCAGACTCGAGTCCCGAGACAAGCATGGCACCACGGCACGCATCAAGTAAGGATCACCCCTGCCTGCCTCAAACACTCCGACCCTGGACAGACCTCTGCTTTTTACGGGCAGGAGTGCCCCTGCAGCAGGTGTCCCGACGCGCTCTGGTCACAACCGACGCCTCCCGGTCCGGGTGGGGTGCCGTGTGCGGCGGGCACGCAGCAGCAGGCCATTGGAAAGGGGCCCCGCTGCGTTGGCACATCAACTGCCTGGAGTTGCTGACCATCCTTCTCGCCCTCAGGAAGTTCCTCCCGTTAATTCGGGACAAACACGTCCTCGTGAGATCGGACAGCACCACGGTGGTGGCGTACATAAATCGCCAAGGCGGCGTACGCTCCCGCCACATGTCACAACTCGCCCGCCGTCTCCTCCTATGGAGCCAGCAGCGACTCAGGTCACTGCGTGCAAATCACATCCCTGGCAAGCTCAACGTCGTAGCGGACACGCTATCACGACAACGCCTGCCCGGCGGGTAGTGGAGGCTTCACCCCCAGGCGGTCCAGCTGATTTGGGAACGGTTTGGCAAGGCCCAGGTAGACCTGTTTGCCTCCCAGGAAACCTCCCACTGCCCGCTCTGGTATGCCCTAACAGATGCTCCCCTTGGGACAGACGCGCTGGCACACAGCTGGCCCTCAGGGCTGCGCAAGTACGCATTTCCCCCAGTGAGACTTCTTGCACTGGTGCTGTGCAAGGTCAGGGAGGACGAGGAGCGAGTCATGTTAGTGGCCCCCTACTGGCCCACTCGGACTTGGTTCTCGGAACTCAGACTTCTCGCGACAGCTCCTCCCTGGCGAATTCCCCTGATAAAGGACCTCCTCTCTCAGGGACGGGGCACGCTCGGCACCCGCGCCCAGACCTCTGGAACCTCCACGTCTGGTCCCTGGACGGGATGCGGAAGAGCTAGCCGGCTTACCGGCGACCGTTGTGAATACAATTAATCAAGCCAGAGCCCCCTCTACCAGGCACCTTTACGCCCTAAAGTGGCGCTGGTTCATGAGATTGGTGTTCTTCCCGAACTGAAGACCCGCAGAGATGCTGCGATTAGGTCAGTGCTCCTGTTCCTACAGGAGAGGCTGGACAGGAGGCTGTCCCCGTCCACCCTCAAGGTGTATGTTGCCGCCATTGCCGCCCACCACGATCCTGTAGACGGCAAGTCTTTGGGTAAGCACGACCTGATCCTCAGGTTCCTGAGAGCGCTCGGAGGTTGAATCCCTCCCGGCCAGGCCTAGTTCCCTCCTGTGATCTCTCGGTAGTCTTGGCAGGACTCCAGAGACCCCCCTTCGAGCCGCTTGAATCAATTGGACTCAGGGCCCTCTCTCTTAAGACGGCCCTGCTGATCGCGCTCACCTCTATCAAGAGGGTCGGGGACCTGCAAGCGTTCTCTGTCAGCGACATTTGCCTGGAGTTCGGTCCGGCAGATACGTCTGTGATCCTAAGACCGCGACCGGGCTATGTGCCCAAGGTTCCTACCACACCGTTCCGAGATCAGGTAGTGAACCTGCAAGCGCTGCCCCGGGAGGAGGCAGACCCAGCCCTTTCGTTGCTATGTCCAGTGCGCGCCCTGCGCATTTACCTGGACCGCACACAGAGCACTAGACGCTCTGAGCAGCTCTTTGTCTGCTTTGGGGGACGGCAGAAAGGGAATGCCGTCTCCAAACAGAGGCTCGCCCACTGGGTTGTCGATGCCATCACACTGGCTTATAACACCCAGGCCGTGCCCCTACCCTTGCGGGTCCGAGCTCACTCAACAAAGGGTGTTGCGTCCTCGTGGGCACTGGCCAAAGGCACCTCCCTAGCAGACATCTGTAGAGCTGCGGGTTGGGCAACACCCAACACCTTCGCAAGGTTTTACAACCTCCGCGTTGAGTCGGTTGCGTCTCGTGTTTTGTCACGTCCGAGCCCGTAGAACTCGGTAACACGTAGACCGACTGGCCGGGTGGATCGCTTGCGCCCAGCGGCCTTTTCCTGACGTCAAGGTTAAGTAGTGTGCCTTTTTTCCCAGGGCGCCCCACTCCGAGTCGGGACCCTGGTCGATTCCTCCCTAGCCCTCCGGGTCCGCGGTTCAGCGGAGGAACTCGCCGACCCAAGCCACTGTGGGTACCCTGATGGCTACCCTGTACTGGTATAGGTGCTCCACAGGTAAGGCCTCCTGCTCGGACTCCCCCGTGTGTATTTCCACGGTTCTGTCCCCTTACGAGCGGACCCCCGTGTCTCCATTAGGCAGTTACAGCTGCCCCGGTCGCCGTGCTGTAGCAACTCCCCCCTTTCGAGGCTGGATCTACCACCGCACCATACTTTCTACACGAGCCCTAAGACGGCCGTGTGACGTGTCTACCACTTTTCCTCCCCTCCCTATATGCGTGTAAGGGCACCGGCCGTGATTGCTCTATGCGAGAAACATAGAGAGAAAAGAGGCCCAGCCAGGCTGGCCCATTCCCATGTTGGCAAACATCGCCTTGTTCCCCTCTCAGGGTAACTAGAAGAATCCCGATGTTCATATGGGGCATTGGGGAAGGGTACATGCAGCCGGGTACAGACAATGCGTGGCACTGGATGAATCCCTGCCCGCCTCTGTATCGGCAGTTCACGTACACGGTTCAGCACATGGCAAGATTGGAATGGGTCCCCTAGTGTCGCTTCTCCGACACAACGTGGCGAGAGCGACAGAAGGGGAACGTTTGGTTACGTATGTAACCTCCGTTCCCCGAGGGAGGGAACGACACGTTGTGTCTTTCCTCCGCCATGTCGCTGAACCGAGCCACTGTTGTGGCCGGACCATTTCCGGCTCCTCAGAAAAATCCTGAATGAACTCCAGTATTTGCGCCGCTTAAATACCCGTATGTCCGGGGACGGGACATGCAAATACTGGCTGCCAACTCTCATTGGCCTTTTTTCATAGATCAGAGGTGGATATCGGCGCTCAAGAGAGACCCCTAGTGTCGCTTCTCCGACACAACGTGTCGTTCCCTCCCTCTGGGAACGGAGGTTACATACGTAACCAAACGATATCAATGGCTGTTTAATTAATATCACATCGATGGCAGATTTTGTACCTTCTGCTTACACTCCCGTAATACATTATATTAATTGTTCACGCATGCAGCTGCATTCACCACAAGGACTCTATAGAGCATGCTTAGACAAACTGTATGCGTGTTATCGTTTGTAAGCAGCTAGCTGTAGAGACACAGTGCGGGTACCAAAATGAGTCTGCCGGTACTTTTAACATTGGTGGCAAATAAAATATTGAACTGAGCAGAGATTACATGGCACCCCTAGCCAGTCGTGGAAGCACCAATATTGTGAATCACTGCTCTAGAGGCTAAATCTTTAAATTCTTCAAAAATCTCAATTTCTGTTCCATGGAGAGAGAGAAAAAAGTAATATGGGTTTGGAACAACATGATGAAGTGTAAATGATGGCAGAATTACATTTTTTGCGTGAACTATCCCTTTAAATATTTTGGATAATTGAATAATGAATAATCCAAGAAGAGCATAGTACTTTCAGCTCTGTTTAACACATTTTGCTATGTTAAAATAGATTACACAGAATTCTACAGATTTTCCTCCAAAATCAGCTCAGAAAAGTCTGAAGATTCCATCTGGGCTTACTGATGAGGGAAATTTAGGAAGGGGATGGTTAATAGCCTAGTGCTAAATGGCTTCTAAGAATTGGTTCTTTAATCGCTTAAGATTTTCTCTGGATCGAATCAGAAAATACAATATAAAATTGTTAATGCTATGGCCGATAACCGAATATGGCCTATATTATAAACCTATATTGTTTTTTCTATATTGTAAAAAGAGCAGCACAGTAATGCTGCATTATAAAATTCATGCTTCCAGTGAAACCAGGAATCAAAACATTATAATTAATTGTTATACAGATGGATAACTGTCAAGTACTTTTGACACATGGCATAGAAATATTATTTATAATGTTTAAATCTGATTACATAATAAAATAAAAAAATATAGAATAATTATACAAATAATAATAATAATAAAATACAAATAAGCCCTGTTATTATCTGCCTCCAATATTAGTATAATCAGACCACTGCTGATAATTTCATAAAGTGCAAAAAACAAAACAGAAAAAACTATGCATTCCAACTTTAGGTATGTACTGTATTTCAGCCTTATGTTGCTTTTGGTCCCAAACACAAAGTGTTAAAGCATTTAAAATACATTAAGTGAGTCATCAAACACTTATACATAAAAAAAATTAATTAAAAAAAGTCACTCTGGTGATACCTGCATTATAGATTACACTGATAAGCCACAACATTAAAACCACCTGCCTAATATTGTGTAGGTCCAAATCGTGCCACCAAAATAGCACCAAACCGCATATAAGAATAGCATTCTGAGATTATATTTTTCTCACCACAATTTTACAGAGCGGTTATCAGAGTTACCATAGACTTTGCCAGTTCGAACCAGTCTGGTCATTCTCTGTTGACCTCTCTCAACGACTGCCCCTAAGTGGATGTTTTTTTTGTTTTTGGCACCATTCTGAGTAAATTCTAGAGACTGTTGTGCGTGAAAATCCCAGGAGATCAGCAGTTCCAGAAATACTTCAACCAGCCTGTCTGGAACCAACAATCATCCATGTTATTATCTAATCAGCCAATTATATATACAGTGAGGAAAATAAGTATTTGAACACCCTGCTATTTTGCAAGTTCTCCCACTTAGAAATCATGGAGGGGTCTGAAATTGTCATCGTAGGTGCATGTCCACTGTGAGAGACATAATCTGTTTTTTTTAAAAAAAATCCAGAAATCACAATGTATGATTTTTTAACTATTTATTTGTATGATACAGCTGCAAATAAGTATTTGAACACCTGAGAAAATCAATGTTAATATTTGGTACAGTAGCCTTTGTTTGCAATTAAACGTTTCCTGTAGTTTTTCACCAGGTTTGCACACACTGCAGGAGGGATTTTGGCCCACTCCTCCACACAGATCTTCTCTAGATCAGTCAGATTTCTGGGCTGTCGCTGAGAAACACGGAGTTTGAGCTCCCTCCAAAGATTCTCTATTGGGTTTAGGTCTGGAGACTGGCTAGGCCACGTCAGAACCTTGATATGCTTCTTACAGAGCCACTCCTTGGTTATCCTGGCTGTGTGCTTCGGGTCATTGTCATGTTGGAAGCCCCAGCCTCGACCCATCTTCAATGCTCTAACTGAGGGAAGGAGGTTGTTCCCCAAAATCTCGCAATACATGGCCCCGGTCATCCTCTCCTTAATACAGTGCAGTCAGCCCTGTCCCATGTGCAGAAAAACACCCCCAAAGCATGATGCTACCACCCCCATGCTTCACAGTAGGGATGGTGTTCTTGGGATGGTACTCATCATTCTTCTTCCTCCAAACACGGTTAGTGGAATTATGACCAAAAGGTCTCATCTGACCACATGACTTTCTCCCATGACTCCTCTGGATCATCCAAATGGTCATTGGCAAACTTAAGACGGGCCTTGACATGTGCTGGTTTAAGCAGGGGAACCTTCCGTGCCATGCATGATTTCAAACCATGACGTCTTAGTGTATTACCAACAGTAACCTTGGAAACGGTGGTCCCAGCTCTTTTCAGGTCATTGACCAGCTCCTCCAGTGTAGTTCTGGGCTGATTTCTCACCTTTCTTAGGATCATTGAGACCCCACGAGGTGAGATCTTGCATGGAGCCCCAGTCCGAGGGAGATTGACAGTCATGTTTAGCTTCTTCCATTTTCTAATGATTGCTCCAACAGTGGACCTTTTTTCACCAAGCTGCTTGGCGATTTCCCTGTAGCCCTTTCCAGCCTTGTGGAGGTGTACAATTTTGTCTCTAGTGTCTTTGGACAGCTCTTTGGTCTTGGCCATGTTAGTAGTTGGATTCTTACTGATTGTATGGGGTGGACAGGTGTCTTTATGCAGCTAACGACCTCAAACAGGTGCATCTAATTTAGGATAATAAATGGAGTGGAGGTGGACATTTTAAAGGCAGACTAACAGGTCTTTGAGGGTCAGAATTCTAGCTGATAGACAGGTGTTCAAATACTTATTTGCAGCTGTATCATACAAATAAATAGTTAAAGAATCATACATTGTGATTTCTGGATTTTTTTTTAGATTATGTCTCTCACAGTGGACATGCACCTACGATGACAATTTCAGACCCCTCCATGATTTCTAAGTGGGAGAACTTGCAAAATAGCAGGGTGTTCAAATACTTATTTTCCTCACTGTATATATATATATATATATATATATATATATATATATATATATATATATATATATATATATCATTCTGTTATCTGGAACCTACACAAGCATGTTCATGGCAAAAAAACATTTACAAAAATGTCAAGAAAGGAAATGAGTAAGACCTGGGAAACTCTGACAAGACAATGATAGAGTGGAGAGTTAGAGAATGGTTTAAAAAATGACTTATTTTACTGGCCTCCTTCAAGATACATTTCCCACATTTGACAGAGGAAATGACTGTATATGTACAGTAAACGTGCTCACTGAAAATTGAGAAATTTGATCAGATACTGGAGAAAATAGGGTGGAATTTCCATTCTAAAAGGTTGAGAAAAGGATGATGTTAGATGCAGGGTTCCTAAAAATCTTTAACAAAAGTTTTTACTGATTTTTCCATGATCTTCCAATCATTTGTGATTACTGAATAAGATTTTGTTTATATATATATATATAATTTTGAATTAGACCAATTGACTCAAATTCATATTTCACTTCATATATATATAGGCCTATATATATATATATATATATATATATATATATATATATATATATATATATATATATATATATATGTTATGTTACCCAACTCTTCCACCAAGGCACTTGCAAGTTCCCGGACATTTCTGGGGGATTGGCCCTAGCCTTCACCTTCTGATACAATAGGTCCCAGACGGCTCAATGGGATTGACATACGGCAGAACATTGACATTCCAGTCTTGCAGGAAATCATGCACAGAATGAGCAGTATGGCTGGTGGCATTGTCATGCTGGAGGGTCATGTCAGAAT
The DNA here is from genome assembly GCF_025860055.1 of Xyrauchen texanus. Classification (NCBI taxonomy): domain Eukaryota; kingdom Metazoa; phylum Chordata; class Actinopteri; order Cypriniformes; family Catostomidae; genus Xyrauchen; species Xyrauchen texanus. Next base: position 19,928,331 of record NC_068309.1, on the reverse strand, counting down.
GAGCCTGCAGGAAGGGAGGAGGATGAGGGAGGAGGATGTCTTCCCTGTAACGCAAAGCATTGAGATTGCCTGCAATGACAACAAGCTCACTCCGATGATGCTGTGACACAATGCCCCAGACCATGATGGACGCTCCACCTCCAAATCAATCCCACTCCAGAGTACAGGCCTTGGTGTATGCTCATTCCTTCGATGATACACACGAGTCCGACCATCACCACTGGTGAGACAAAACCGCGACTCGTCAGTGAAGAGCACTTTTTGCCATTACAGTCTGGTGGGTTTGTGCCCATAGGCGACGTTGTTGCCGGTGATGTCTGGTAAGGACCTGCCTTACAACAGGCCTACAAGCCCTCAGTACAGCCTCTCTAAGCCTATTACAGACAGTCTGAGCACTGATGGAGGGGTTGTGCATTCCTGGTGTAACTCGGAAAGTTGTTATTGCCATCCTGTACCTGTCCTGCAGTACGATCCTGTGCAGGTGTTGTTACACGTGGTCTGCCACTGTGAGGACAATCAGCTGTCCTTCCTGTGTCCATATAGCACTGTCTTAGGCATCTCACATTACAGACATTGACATTTATTGCCCTGGCCACATCTACATTCCTCATGCCTTAATGCAGCATGCCTAAGGTACGTTCACGCAGATGAGCAGGAACCCTAAGCATCTTTCTTTTTGTGTTTTTCAGAGTCGGTAGAAGGGTCTTTTTAATGTTTTAAGTTTTTATAACGTGACCTTAATTGCCTAAGATCTGTAAGCTGTTAGTGTTTTAATGACCATTCCACAGGTGCATGTTAATTAATTGTTTATGGTTCATTGAACAAGCATGGAAAACGTCTAGGTTACTGTTGTAACCTCCGTTCTCTGATGGAGGGAACGAGAGGTTGTGTAGATGAAGTGACACAAGTGGTCCCTCTTGGGAGAACCAAACATCTCTGATCTTTGAGAAAAGGCCTATGGGAATTGGCAAGTGGCATTTGCATGTCACTTCCCCAGACATACGGGTATAAAAGGACACTTATTCAGGTTTTGCGCTGAGCAGCCGATACAGGGTCCTGGCCATTTCAGCGGGTAGCTCAGCATTGTGGGAAGAGGGACACAACATCTCATTCCCTCCATCATGTAACAGAGATTATTACAGTAACCAAGATGTTCCCTATCTGTCATTCACTCGACATTGTGTCGATGTAGTGACATTAGGGGTCCCTATACAAAATGCAACAACCAGCCGAACTGCGTTACATGGACTTGAGGTGCAGGTGCATTCAAGCCACTGTGTGCCTCGTAGCATGTCCCCCGGCCCCCACATAATCTTCCCCAAAGCCAAACGAACATCGTAAGGTCCCTCACACCCCGGGACAAGACGAACGCATAGTGGCCTCTTCTCTTCTCTGAAAATAATTCAGCTGGGGCTATAAGTATCTGCATCGGGGAAGGTGTCCTTTCCCATAAGTGAAAGACACCGCGATGACCAAATCCTGCCATAGCGGAGGTAACGTGTGGAAAATACGTCATATGGACTTACCGACCGGCGGGATAACATGTGGAAGAAGTCCCTGAAGTAGGTCCTGAAGTAGGGGACGAGCTCTACAAACACGGCGACTGGTGGCAGATGGGCTCTGCCCAAAGAAGACGCGGGATTACCAACAGGGAATACGTACCGCAGAGAACACACAGAGTTACCCACGGGCAACCAGCACATGTGGAGCAACTACCCCAGTACAGGGCATACTAGCGCACGTAATGAGCCAGGCATCGAATTTCTCCGCTGAATTTGCCTGTCACAGGGCTGAGGAGGAGAAGCAACCAGGGTTCATCGGTCTCAGGATCTCACATGGGGGAAAAGAGCACACATCTTCCCCTCAGGGAGGGGAAAGACACTGTATACAAGTGGTACACCCAGCCAGCTGTCCCGCATACTTACCTGTTCGTACCTGACAACACACAGGACAAAACCGGCTCAACCGGGGATGAAAAAATCTCGCAAAGGTATTGGGTGTCACCCAGACCGCTGCCCAACAGATGTCTGTAGGGAGGCACCATTATTGGCCGCCACACTCCTAGTGGAGTGTGCCCATAGTCCCAAAGGGGGCGGAACGCCCTGGTATGCCAAAGCAGTGGCATCCACGATCCAAAGGGCGATCCTCTGTTTGGAGACATCCTTCCCTTTCCGCTGTCCCTCAAAGCAGACAAAGAGCTGCTCAGAGCGTCTAAAGCTCTGCGTGCAGTCCAAGTAGATGCTAAAGCGTGCACTGGACACTGCAACAACAAGGCAGAGATTGCAGGCTCACCACCTGATCCCTAAAAGGGGTCGTGGGAACCTTGGGTACATAGCTCCGTAGGGGTCAAAATCACATGTGAGTACGCCTGACAGAACTCCAGGCAGGTGGTGTCGCTGACAGAGACTGCCTGCAGGTCACCAACCCTCTTGAAGGACAATAACGCAGTTAGAAGTGCAGTCTTCAACGAGAGAGCCTTTAGCTCAACTGACACTAGGGGCTCAATCGGGGTTCTCCGCAGGACCATCAGGACCATGGAGAGACCCCATGAGGAAATGATGCACGGCCTAGGCGGATTCAACCTTCTAGCTCCTCTAAGGAACTTGATGACCAGGTCGTGCTTCCCCAGGGACTTACCGTCCACCGCGTCATGGTACACCGCAATAGCAGCCACATACACCTTCAAGGTGGAGGGGGACAGCCACCCCTCCTGCAGGAAGGAAAGCACTGACCAGACTGCACATCTCTGGGGTCTTCACCTCGGGAAGAACACCAATTTGTGAACAAATGCCACTTCAAGGAATACAGCTGCCTCATAGAGGGAACCCTGGCCTGACTGATCGTGTCTACCACCGCCGGTGGTAGGCCACTTAGGACTTCTGCGTTGCCGAATTGACTCCAAATCAGCTGGACCACCTGGGGGTCAAATACTTTTTTAGAATATACTCTTTTTTTTTTAGCTTTGAAGCACTCAGGGGCATTCTCTGCACTTTATCTGTGCACGAGGGGGAGAAACCACTGAAATGCGCAGAGGTGAATGGAATACAAGGGAATGGAACGGCAGTGGATTTAAGTGAATGAACACCACTCTGCTCCGAGTGTCACTACATCGACATAACGTGGAGTAAGCAGATATGGAACATTGTTTAAACCCTTTACGTCAAAGATCTGTAAAGTTATTTGGATTTTTACAAAGTTATCTTTAAAATACAGTGCCCTGAGTTTATATACAGTATATATATATATATATATATATATATATACACAGGTGCTGGTCATATAATTAGAATATCATCAAAAAGTTGATTTATTTCAGTAATTCCATTCAAAAAGTGAAACTTGGATAATGTATACATTCATTCCACAAAGACTGATGTATTTCAAGTGTTCATTCCTTTTAATTTTTATGATTATAACTGACAACTAATGAAAAACCCCAAAATCAGTATCTCAGAAAATTAGAATATTGTGAAAAGGTTCAATATTGAAGACACCTGGTGCCACACTCTAATCAGCTAATTAACTCAAAACACCTGCAAAGGCCTTTAAATGGTCTCTCAGTCTAGTTCTGTAGGCTACACAATCATGGGGAATACTGCTGACTTTACAGCTGTCCAAAAGACGACCATTGACACCTTGCACAAGGAGGGCAAGACACAAAAGGTCATTGCTAAAGAGGCTGGCTGTTCACAGAGCTCTGTGTCCAAGCACATTAATAGCGAGGCGAAGGGAAGGAAAAGATGTGGAAGAAAAAAGTGTACAAGCAATAGGGATAACCGCACCCTGGAGAGGATTGTGAAACAAAACCCATTCAAAAATGTGGGGGAGATTAACAAAGAGTGGACTGCAGCTGGAGTCAGTGCTTCAAGAACCACCACGCACAGACGTATGCAAGACATGGGTTTCAGCTGTCGCATTCCTTGTGTCAAGCCACTCTTGAACAAGACACAGCGTCAGAAGTGTCTCGCCAGGGCTAAAGACAAAAAGGACTGGACTGCTGCTGAGTGGTCCAAAGTTATGTTCTCTGATGAAAGTAAATTTTGCATTTGCCTTTGGAAATCAAGGTCACAGAGTCTGGAGGAAGAGAAGAGAGGCACAGAATCCACGTTGCTTGAAGTCCAGTGTAAAGTTTCCACAGTCAGTGATGGTTTGGGGTGCAATGTCATCTGCTGGTGTTGGTCCACTGTGTTTTCTGAGGTCCAAGGTCAACGCAGCTGTCTACCAGGAAGTTTTAGAGCACTTCATGCTTCCTGCTGCTGACCAACTTTATGGAGATGCAGATTTCATTTTCCAACAGGACTTGGCACCTGCACACAGTGCCAAAGCTACCAGTACCTGGTTTAAGGACCATGGTATCCCTGTTCTTAATTGGCCAGCAAACTCGCCTGACCTTAACCCTATAGAAAATCTATGGGGTATTGTGAAGAGGAAGATGCGATACGCCAAACCCAACAATGCAGAAGAGCTTAAGGCCACTATCAGAGCAACCTGGGCTCTCATAACACCCGAGCAGTGCCACAGATTGATCGACTCCATGCCACGCTGCATTGCTGCTGTAATTCAGGCAAAAGGAGCCCCAATGCTCATACTTTTCAGTTAGCCAACATTTCAAAAAATCCTTTTTTCGTATTGGTCTTAAGTAATATTCTAATTTTCGGAGATACTGAATTTGGGATTTTCATTAGTTGTCAGTTTTAATCATCACAATTAAATGAAATAAACATTTGAAATATATCAGTCTGTGTGGAATGACTGTATACATTATCCAAGTTTCACTTTTTGAATGGAATTACTGAAAAAAATCAACTTTTTGATGATATTCTAATTATATGACCAGCACCTATATATATTAGTACTGTGCAAAAGTATTAGGCACTCAAAATTTTACATATTGAGGATTTCTTCAAAAATACTGCCATAATTAGTTTTAATTTTTCGATGAATATTATCCAAAGTCTAGTAAACATAAAACAAGCTAAATCAATATTTGGTGTGATCAATTTTGCCTTCAAAATAGCACCTATTTCTATATAAAACTATTCAGTTTTTCTTGGTTGTTGGCAGATAGGATTTTCCAAGCTTCTTGGAGAATTTGCCACAGTTATTCTATATATTAGGCTGTCTCAATTGCTTCCGTCTCTTCATGTAATCCCAGACTGACTCGATGTTCAGTGGGGGTCTCTGTGGGGCCATGCCATCTGTTGCAGGACTACATGTTCTTCTATTCTATTCTATTTGCAGAAGAAATGTTTGGATGATTTCACATCAGAGCATGTCTATCCGTCTTTTAAAGTTGATCACATTTATGTCCACATCAGTGATTAAAGAAAATTATGTGGTTAAGACTTTAAACAGAAAAAAAGTAAAAATGCTCAATAAAGGTTTAAATGTTCCACAGAGTATTCACTAGGAACATTCCTCCTTATGTAAAACGAAGAAACATTCTCTGCCTTTATTTGTATTTTTTTTTTGCTTCTTCTTTAAACTGTGCTACCTCTGGTAAAAATGCCTGATAGATTTATGTGACTTTCACCTGTTTGTAGGCTATATTGATTTTATATTAATTTCTTTTAATGTTTAAATACAAATTCAAACATAGCACCTATTTCAAATGTCAAGCAAAATGTGTGCTTGACATTTCACATTTTGCTTGTCACCTACTGCCTCCAGAATAATGTTGTAAACGAATATTTGGCTTCATGCAGATATTAATACCTGAAATACCAGGAGAAACCACAATTAATGTAGCCTACAAATTCAGCTTCATCTGGTGAGAAAAAAATAAAATAAAATAAAATAAAATAATATATATTTTTAAATAATTGTTGAATTATAATAATAATAATAATAATAATTATTATTATGCTATTATTATGAAAATTCATATTTTATTAATAGAAACTATATAAATGTAAAAGTAGCATTTAAAAATGTGCATTTCATTTAGTTTTGATGCACTTCCGGTTTAAGCCACACACTTTTTATCTGAATACAGAGAAAGATACATATTTCATATGAACAGATACAAATACAGACAATGGCTTAGCTGCACACCCCTAATTTTTACTGTATTCACTTTAGAAATGTAAATGACTTTTTCCGTTTAAGGTGCTTTCACACTAGCACTTCTAGTGCACACCTGGGGTTATGTAAAAGTTTGGTTCATTTGGATAATGTGAACGCTGTTTTCTGAACTCGGGTGCGTACAAGTGAACCACACCCGTGAATGCACCCAGTCCACTTGAAAAGGTGGTCTGGCAAATGGTTTATGTGAACTCTGGTATGGTCGCCTCTAATATGAACGCAATTATACCAAATCGCAGAAGTAAACAGCTTGTGATTACGTATAATTCACATCTTCGCAGGCTCTTGAACGCAGTTATTATGGTATAATGCATTTCTCATATCTGCTTGTGTCCAAATACGCCGTCTTCAGAAAGCAGCTCACATTCTTCGCATCCGCGGACTCGTGGCAGACAAATATGAGGTGCCCCTAGGGACATTATTCAGAATTACATGTATGTTACCATGCACATACATGTACCTTTCCTCTCACATACAAATATGAAACCAAATTCATTCACATACTATAGTGAAATGCTCACACACATACAAGTGAAATGCTTTTACAAACACAACTGAAACGCTCTCATACATACAACTGAAAATATTACGCTCACACACACAACTGAAATGCTCACACACACACAACTGAAATGCTCTCACACACACAACTGAAATGCTCTCACACACACACAACTGAAATGCTCACACACACGCAACTGAAATGCACTCACACACAACTGAAACGCGCTCTCACACACACAAGTGAAATGCTCTCATACATACAACTAAAATGATTACACTCTCACACACACAACTGAAAAGCATTTCAGTATGTTGTATGAAAGCATTTCAGTTGTGTGTGTGAGAGCATTTCAGTTGTGTGTGTGTGTGAGCATTTCTGTTGTGTGTGTGAGAGCATTTCAGTTGAAACGGAAGCACATTTCAGTTGAAACGGAAGGTGGTTAAAGTACCCACTCCACTCCAGTTGGTGGCAGTAGTGCACCTCAAGACGAATAACTAGAAGCTGTTGAAAGAAAGCATATAGGCGGTGGGCCGAGTCCGTCTATCTCGTTTAGTTTTTGATTTGATAGTTACCCAGCAGCTGTCTGGCTCATTTTTTTATTTGTCTGTATGAATAATTCACAAAAGATTACCGATTGTTTCCAACGCCAATTGTTGCACATTAAAGTATAAAAATAGATTTAATTTCGCTAGCTGATCACAAACGTTGGCCGGAGTGAGATCCAATCAACGCTTGTGTTGTTACCTTGTTGAATTGATTTGGCCAATCACGTTATTCGTTGAACCGGCATCGCGTGACTCGCGTCAGTCTGAAGCCAAATTAGTCTACAACCCAAGAGAGACCGGTGTGTCTCGGCAAGACAACGTCAAGGTAAGATTTGTTTTACAATGATTACACACCCCTATATCTTAATGCTTTTCATATAAGTTGTATTTAAGACTTCAAGCTATACTTCATCGTGAATATATGCGTTGTCGTTGATGAGAACAGTAGCCACGAAAGAATGTTGGTAGTGGAGCAGTAAAGCTAGGTCTAACGGTATGTTGCTTAGGCTAATCCAAATCATTCGGTACATACACAATGAACTAAGCAAAGAGTATTCAAATACGGGATAATTATGGGTAAATATATAAACGGGAAGACAGTAGGAAATAATTTGACAGGTATGTCAAGGTTGGATTGGTTTATAGCAAGCTACCTAGGCTACAAGTAAGCTAGACTAATTATCAGCTAAAAAGAGTGCAAAGCAAAACAAAGAAATTATTTCAAATCAACTTTATAGTGGTAGTCATGGAGTTATATAAGCCATTTATGGTTGATCGTCAGAGTTTATACAATGACACAATTCTGTGCATGGTAGCTTATGTGATTTAAAATTATCTAGTAATGTGTGCTTTCTGTGTTTATTTATCTGAATATAATTCAGTTGTTTATCTACCACACAGACACGGACAGGACAACATCATATCTCTCCACACCCAAATGACTACAGAGGTGATCGTTGACAATCATCACATCAACAGCACCATGAATGGAGCAGGTCAAGATCACGGAGTGATGGTTATAAGTTGCAATCCTAAATTCACATAATATTTTTATACATTTTATAAATATATTCTTAATATTTGTTGTTTTTGTTTCTATGTTTGAGCTTATATATCTCAATATTAATAACAGTCTGGTTAATTTTGAGTCTTGAAATGTAAACTCTCAAGGGTTGGCTTTCTAAATATATGTTGGTTATGTGTATATTCAGAAGGACTTCTGAGCAGCAACCTTTTTATTTTGGGGATGTCATGAATGCATCACTTGCCAAAATTGGGGCTGACTAGTAAGGGGTTAAACGTATATAAATGAAACGTTTTATATAAAAATTATACATTTGATACAAACCTTCACTGTTGTTAGCTGCATTTTCTATCTTCTTACGTGCTCTTCTTATGTGTTCTTTGTTGGTGAAGAGCATAGCATTCTCTGTGAAATCCAACATTAGCCGGCACATCTTGGACGTCTTCGGAATTTAAGTTAAATGCCAATACGGCTTTTTCAGCTACTGTACTCTCTGTGGTTTGCAGGTTCACCCATAAATTTGTACATTGAACAATCTTTGCCCAACTTGTCTGGGAAAGGGGGGTTACAGGGCTTTTTACATTTGAGGCTAAATGGATAAAACACCTCATTTTTACCACAGTATTACTGAACTACAGAACTAAATTTACATTTTTAATGATTTACAGCAAAATTGTAATTTCAAGAACGCAGCTTCCTGGTCATCTGTGTTCATTATTTACATTGGTTGTCAAGGAAACGGGAGGTTTTCTAACGTTATGATTAGTACTCCTGCTTATTTGCAGGTTTAAAAAAGTAAGAGTTTGTAAGGACATTTTGCGTCAAATGTGCAAACAACAAAGTTGGAAACAATGTCTGTAGTACTTATACGATTTTATTACATGACCTCAGCAAAAAAAGACTTACACAGCTGTGAGGTAAGTATTAAATTCATAATTTCGAGGTCCGCCCATCGCCTAATAGTAGGTGATGGGCCTACTATGCTTTCTTTCAACAGCTTCTAGTTATTCGTCTTGAGGTGCACTATTGCCACCAACTGGAGTGGAGTGGGTACTTTAACCACCTTCCGTTTCAACTGAAATGTGCTTCCGTTTCAACTGAAATGCTCTCACACACACAACTGAAATGCTCTCACACACACAACTGAAATGCTCACACACACACACACAACTGAAATGCTCACACACACACAACTGAAACGCACTCACACACACAACTGAAACGCGCTCTCACACACACAAGTGAAATGCTCTCATACATACAACTAAAATGATTACACTCTCACACACACAACTGAAAAGCATTTCAGTATGTTGTATGAAAGCATTTCAGTTGTGTGTGTGAGAGCATTTCAGTTGTGTGTGTGAGAGCATTTCAGTTGTGTGTGTGTGAGCATTTCAGTTGTGTGTGTGAGCGTAATATTTTCAGTTGTATGTATGAGAGCGTTTCAGTTGTGTTTGTAAAAGCATTTCACTTGTATGTGTGTGAGCATTTCACTATAGTATGTGAATGAATTTGGTTTCATATGTGTATGTGAGAGGAAAAGTACATGTATGTGCATGGTAACATACACGTAATGATCCAAGATGGCGGCGCGGTAGCACGCAGCGGCCACTCCGGATCCACAATGGTGCTATTTTTGTTAAAAAAGCCCGACTTTTGCAACACATGGACATCGGAGCAACCGGTGTTCGTGTCTACCATCGCCAGACACTACTGAAATATAAGACTCATGCAAAAACCAAGCTGCATGATGACCTGCAGGAGGCGCTACGCGTACTCGGCTTGCTGCGGAGACCAGGCCTCCAGCCCTCGGCGTCGCCTGATGCCGGTGGCCGGGGGAGAGGACGTCGTAAGCGGTGTCGCGAAAGCGAAGCGGAAAGAGGGCGGGGTCCATGCTAGGCTAAAACAAACCCTAGCCGGCCGGCTCTCCCGTCTATCCTGCTCTCAAATGTTTGCTCCTGGACAATAAACTGGACTATATCCGACTCCAGCAGGCTACGCAGCGTGAGTTTAGGGACTGCTGCGTCTTTGTTTTCACGGAGACGTGGCTCAGCGACAGAGTTCCGGATGCCGCCATTCAGCTAGACGGGCTCGCCTCGTTTCGTGCCGACAGAAATACAGCTCTCTGCGGTAAGACTTGTGGTGGTGGCTTGTGTGTTTACATCAACACGGAATGGTGCAAGAACTCTATGCTAGTCTCTAGTTACTGTTCATCGCTGTTGGAGCTTGTGACTGTTAGATGCAGACCTTTTTATCTACCACGGGAATTCACCAGTTTGCATAACCGGAGTTTACATTCCCCCCAGCGCTAACGCTAAGGAAGCGTTCTGTGAACTGTATGGGGCTATGAGAGAACTGCAGAACGCTCACCCCGACGGACTGTTTATTGTCGCCGGAGATTTCAACCATGCAAATCTCAAGACAGTGCTCCCTAAATTCCATCAGTATGTGGACTTTGCAACGAGAGGGCTGAACACGCTTGATCTTGTTTACACAAACATCCCAGGCGCGTGCCGGGCGGAGCCCCGCCCCACCTCGGCTACTCAGACCACATCTCTGTTATGTTAATTCCAGCATACAGACCGCTCATCAGATGCACAAAACCGCTTCAGAAGCAGGTGAAAACCTGGCCAGCAGGAGCCATCTCTGCTCTTCAGGACTGTTTTGAGTGTACTGACTGGCACATGTTCAGGGAGGCTGCAACATATGGCGATTCTACCAACTTGGAGGAATACACAGCATCAGTGACCAGCTACATCAGCAAGTGCATTGATGATGTCACTTTCTCCAAGACCATCACCACACGCTCCAACCAGAAGCCGTGGATGACTGCGGAGGTGCGCACGCTGCTGAGGTCCCGAGACTCCACCTTCAGAGCGGGTGATAAGGCAGCCCTAAGAACAGCTAGGGCCAAACTGTCACGGGCAATCAGAAAGGCAAAGCGCACACACGCCCAGAGAATCCACAGTCACTTCCAGGACAGCGGTGACACGCGGCGCATGTGGCAGGGCATCCAGGCCATCACCAACAACAGGACAACATCAGTTGCCTGTGACAAAGATGCCTCCCTTCCAGATGCGCTGAACGACTTCTACGCTCGGTTTGAAGTGCAGAACGACGTGATGGCGAGGAAGTCCACCCCTCCTCCCAACGACCAGGTGCTCTGTCTTACCACGGCAGATGTGAGGAAAACTCTACGTAGAGTCAACCCACGGAAGGCTGCTGGACCAGACAACATTCCTGGCAGAGTGCTCAGAGGATGTGCAGACCAGCTAGCAGATGTTCTTACCGACATCTTCAACATCTCTCTGAGCAGCGCCGTTGTCCCAACGTGCTTCAAGGCCACCACCATCATCCCCATGCCAAAGAAGTCTTCAGTGTCCTGCCTCAACGACTACCGTCCCGTCGCACTTACACCCATCATCATGAAGTGCTTCGAGAGGCTCGTCACGAGGCAGATTAAGACCCAGCTGCCCCCTCACTAGACCCACTGCAGTTTGCGTGATCGTTCAAACCGTTCAACGAACGATGCCATCACCACAACCCTCCATCTGGCCCTCACCCACCTAGACAATAAGGACTCATACGTTCGAATGCTGTTCATAGATTTCAGCTCAGCATTCAACACAATCATTCCCCAGCACCTGATTGGAAAGCTGAACCTGCTGGGCCTGGACACCTCCCTCTGCAACTGGATCCTGGACTTCCTGACTGGGAGACCTCAGTCAGTCCGGATCGGGAACAGCATCTCCACCACCACCACACTGAGCACTGGGGCCCCCCAGGGCTGTGTGCTCAGTCTACTGCTGCTCACTCTGCTGACTCACGACTGTGCAGCAATGCACAGCTCGAATCACATCATCAAGTTCGCCGATGACACGACCGTGGTGGGTCTCATCAGCAAGAACGACGAGTCAGCATACAGAGAGGAGGTGCAGTGGCTGACGAACTGGTGTAGAGCCAACAACCTGTCCCTGAATGTCGACAAAACAAAAGAGATGGTTGTTGACTTTAGGAGAGCACAAGGTGAACACACTCCGCTGAACATCGACGGCTCCTCTGTGGAGATCGTCAAGAGCACCAAATTCCTTGGTGTTCACCTGGCGGAGAACCTCACCTGGTCCCTCAACACCAGCTCTATCACCAAGAAAGCCCAGCAGCGTCTCTACTTTCTTCGAAGGCTGAGGAAAGCACATCTCCCAACCCCCATCCTCACTACATTCTATAGAGGGACTATTGAGAGCATCCTGAGCAGCTGCATCACTGCCTGGTTTGGGACTTGCACCGTTTCGGACCGCACAGCCCTGCAGAGGATAGTGAGGACAGCTGAGAAGATCATTGGGGTCTCTCTTCCCTCCATCAAAGACATTTACAAAAAACACTGTATCCACAAAGCAACCAGCATTGTGGACGACCCCACACACCCCTCACACAAACTCTTTACCCTCCTCCCGTCTGGCAAGAGGTACCGAAGCATTCGGGCCCTCACGGCCAGACTGTGTAACAGCTTCTTCCCCAAGCCATCAGACTCCTCAATACTCAGAGACTGGTTTGACACACACGTGTCCTGAGTTGCACTTTAATTACTGTCACTTTATAACTGTCTGCTACCTCAATAACTGCTATGTGCATAGAACATTATCTCATAGTATGTTATGTTTACATTTTTAGAAACTGTCATCTTTTTGCACTACTGAGTACTGGTCGGCGCTGCACTGTCTATTGTCCTGTTCATTGTCAGTAATTTGTTGTACTGTCCTGTACTTTTTGCACATGTTTGCACGTGCACTTTATATAGGTATATAGGTAGTTTATATAGGTATTTTATTTCGTTGTGTAGTCTCATGTGGTCCTATGTTGGTCCTTTGTTGTTTTTATGTAGCACCATGGTCCTGGAGGAACGTTGTCTCGTTTTGCTGTGTACTGTACTAAATGTATATGGTTGAAACGACAATAAAAACCACTTGACTTGACTTGACTAATTCTGAATAATGTCCCTAGGGGCACCTCATAGACAAAGGCTAATATTCATCACATCATTGCAGATTCAATGCATCCACGGGAGACAAACATAAGTGTTGTTCTGTGCATAGCAAGTTTTTGTGGTAAATCCAAAGAGACAAACTTTAATACTTCACTTAACACAGTGATGTCTTCTCGAGATTATCTAGTTACTGTGGTAAACAGCTACCGCTTGTACTCACGTTGATGACATAATTGGACCACAGTTCGGACCCAAATAATATGAATGTGAACACAGACCAGCACATGCAGCGGGAGGGGGAGGAAACAAACTCTGGTTCGGTCCAAACAATCGAACCAAGTGTGAAAGCACCCCAAAGTTCCCTGATAATTTCAGGTTTCCCACTATGGTTACATTTTAAAAGGGATGAGAAAAATTGAGTGCTGGAGAAGCAAATTACCTGCTCTACAGATGTCTAGAGGTTAGAGGTTGAAGAAAGTCAAGATGGTGTTAGTTATGACCAGCAATGCTAGCTGTAAAAAACTATTTAGGAAATGAGGATGGAAATGGGCAAAAAAGAAAAGGCACACACAGGGGACAGAGTAAAAAGTGAATGAAATCATACCTGGGTCCTGAGCAGCTCCTGTGTGAAAGAGAAAGGAAAAAGGGAAACAAATTATGATAAATATGTTGTTCTCCATAGTTATGCTCACCATTAACATAATAATGAAAGTTTTGGACCCCAATTGGATTACTCGAAGTAGATCTAAATAACAGGCCTAAACAGGGCCATTGTGAATAAAACTAAAAAAAAAAATAAAAAATAAAAAATAATAATAAATAAATAAATAGATTTTGACTGCACATTGACAGCAATACAAGTACATCTTAACAGTAACTGTTAAAAACAGTGTGTGCTTCATGAATATAAAACAATAGAGAAAACAATGACGTCAACCTTGCATGAGGTCACCGGCAGAGCATCAGTTTAACTCATTCAGTGCTTTCTCTAACTGTGGTGTACTGTGAAACATATCAACAACACACGGTCCTAAGCTCATCTATGTGTGGCTAAGGCCTCAAATTAGAGGCTTAGCTAATTCACTGCTTTTGGTAGGCCTACCCATATAACAGTTTTAAAAAGCACTTAAGAGCTGACATGGCTGTGTGAAATTGTGCAATTGTGCAATGAGTCAGTGTCTGATAAGAAAAACAAGCTTCTTATTAGAATTTTCACAAAATGTTCATCTTAGCTAATGTGCTAATTAGCATTCCTCTTCTGGGACTTGAAGCAAAGCCATCGAAGAAAATATATTTGTGTCTGAGCTTTGCTCAGAGTGTCTGTGTGTCTATTGAATTTAAACAATATTAGAAAAGGTGCACATAAATCCATGCAAATATCCATGGATGACCACGGCATAAATCATTCCTCAGTACCAAATGAAACTCTTCAAACACAACCGCTTACAACAAGCCCTTGAGACAAAGGCTCTAAATATACCTCACACAGCTTTACATTTAAAACAGGCTTGCAAGCATTGTTGTTTTAGCTGGATATCACGCTCTCTGTCTGGGCCTTTTCGTTTTTATGATGTCTTTGAATGCCTATACATTGCAATGTCCTTATACTTTCAATTATTGATTTGGCAGATTATTTTATCCAAAGCAACTTATAGTGCATTCAAGGTATACATTTTAACAGTTTGAGTGTTCCCTGGATATCAAAATCATGTCCTTGGGTTGGTAGATGATTGGTGCTGCCCAAGTGGCTCTGAATTTGGGTGCTGCTACTAACTGGTTGAAAGCCACAGGGGACCTGGGGCCACCAACGAACTTAGACCCCTGGAACGCAGGCCATGCAAATAGGGCTATCTATGTTAAGTAAATGTCAGCCATCGGAATAACTCTGCATTGGCTTTTCAGCCCTAGGGTTTGCTGGGGCCTAGAGCGGAGAGCTAAGGGACTGCTAAGGCCCAGTTCGTGTCACACTCTATCCCACTATCCTCAGGTGCGGTTAAAATCTCTGACCTGTGGAATGCATTAAACATGAGTTATCCCACTTGAGCGAAGTCCCATACTCCAAAATGATAGGGACATTAACTTCATTGCATTCGTGAACCCTTGTGCTTCTCTTTACAGGCACACCAACCTGAGAGCACTTCACATAGTCAAAAGCTTGGAAGCAAAACATGCTGTCATCAGTTCGCATTTACTGTTGCAGATAGAAAGATATTAATACAGACATCTCATGACCACACAAGATAATAATTCCTTTTTGCATTACTATATTTCAATATATCACAATAATCATTATTTAAATCAGGGCTAGTCGCTGCATAGGGGGTAATAGATAATTCAAAAGTATCACGATTCTTGAATGTACACTCAATTATGAAAACTTAAAACATGTTAAAATAAGAATATCAAAGTCTATAACTTGTGGCATTTGTAAGGATATCCACATACATCCACCATACTTCAAGGGTTTAACCCTTTAAGCTCCAAAGGTGTGGTTAAAGATTTCCTGTTTCAGTGACATGCCTAACATTTGAACTTTTAAACAACAACAACAGCAACAACAACAGCAACAACAAAGAGGATCAATTGTTTAGTATAATTTTAAAGAAAAGTTTTCAAATGTTTTAATTATATAGATTATAATAAGACTCTTAGACAAAGAAACTGCTTAACAAACATAAAAATGAATAAATAAATAATAATAATAAAATAAATCTTATTTTTCTGATTTCACATTATATATTTCAGGATGTAAAAAAGGTAGCTCCGAAAAAGATTTTGTTTTGTTCCCAATCATGTCTCTTGTAACTGAGTAAAAGTTTGTGTTGATAAAACAAAGTAATCAAAAGTTATGGTATTGCCAAAATTATTTACCCTAGTGTATAAAAATGTCTCCAAGTATTCAAAAGACTCTCTAAACCTATAACATAATAAGTGTACAAAGGAACTAATTACACAAACAAATACAATAATGTCTAAAGGTATGATCTCTCTCCAAATCATGGAGGAATGAGTAACGAGATCTCATTCAGTTCCATTCTGCCTTATTTGAGCCAACACTGAGTCTGTGTTATGTACACAGTGCAATACAAGCACCATCTCTTTTAGGCCATATATTATTAGTGAACAATCCTCTCTGCCCATATTTTGACAACTATTTTTCTCTTTGCGGGCCCGAGTTTAAAGGGTTAAATAAATAAATAAATAAAACAACCCCAATTCCGAAAAGGTTGGGACAGTATGAACAATGCTAATAAAAACAAAAAGGAGTGATTTGTAAATTATATTCACCCTTTGCTATATTGAAAGCACGACAACCACACATTATATGATGTTTTAACTTGTGAATTTCATTTTTTTATTTTTTTTTTATAAATGTACAGTAAAATTCAAAATCAGATGATTGCAAAAAAGAAAGCAAAAATTCATATTTGGACCATTGGGAAATTGAAAGTATAAACCAAAGCAAATTGGAATGTGTAAAGCAGTCAATGGAAAGGAGGAGGCGAGAACTGGCTTGACAATATAAATTATAGTTTAATTTAAACTTAAAAGACAACAACACACATATGACGGACATGTCCGTAAACTATCTCTGTCTCCCGCACAATTCTCCGCATTTGGCCTTTATACTTCTCGGAGGCTTGATTAGCCTAATACGGCACCGGGTGTGTAGAATCACGACCCAGCCCCGCCCTCCGCCCTGCCACATTCCTCCCTCGTTCTCTCAGGCAGAGGAGACCACGGCATGACGTACATCCCCCCTTTCCCTGGGGGAGGGCGTGCCCGAAGCCCCGTCTGCCGGCAAACACAGAGAAACATGGCTTCCAAAGGAAGAACGAGTCTGTGCTCACTGTGACACTGGTGACGTCGAGACAGAGACACACTTTCTCTTTCACTGTGAGAAATTTACAGAGTTGAGAGAGAAATACCACCACAAACTCTCAAACCTCATGCCAAAGTTTTCCAGTTCAGCAGAAACAGATCAGATGCTGGTGTTACTGGGCGAGGACAATCATGCATCAGTTGCAGCTAAATTCATTTTTGAGATGCACACCCTCAGAAACCAATCACTGCCTTAATGTACTTAAGCAAGTAAAAGTACTGTGTCTGATGTTCATAATGTCCTGTTAAATGCTTATTTCATTTTATATTGTATAGTGTATATTGTTATTATAGATTTTATTTGATTTGATTCATTTACCTGGCACCTTATTTTAATTCTATCTTTATTGTTATTTGTTACTATTTTATTATTATTATTTGTCTTGTCATTATGTGTTTTGTGTATTAATGCTTTGGCAATATTGTATGTAAACACAATCATGCCAATAATGTACTTTTAAATTGAATTTAATTGATTGCAACTTGCTACAAGAAAGTTGGGACAGTCTAGTGTTTACCACTGTGAAACATCAACATTTCTTCTAAAAACAACTATTAAGCATTTGGTCACTGAAGACACAAGTTTGTTATGTTTAGAAATGGAATTTGGAATTTTCCCCCATTCACAATTGTACAGGGTCTTCATTGTCGTATGGTGTACTTCATAATGTGCCACATATTCTCAATTGGAGACAGTTCAGGACTACAGCCAGGCCAATCCACACCCGCACTCTCTACTTACACAGCCATGCACTTGAAATCCGGCCAATATGTGGTTTGAAATTGTCCTGCTGGAAAATGCAGGGACGTTCCAAGAAGAGACGGTGCTGGATGGCAGTATATGTTGCTCCAAGTACATATGTGTCTGCATTAAATGTGCCCTCACAGATGTACAAGTTACCCATGCCATAGGCACTGACACACCCCTGGCCCATACAGACACTGACTTTTGGACCTGACACTGATAATAGCTTGGATGGTAATTTTCATCTTTGGCCCGGAGAACAAGATGGCTACGTTTTTCAAAAACTATTTGAAATGTGGACTCGTCGGACCAAAAAACACAGTTCCACTGTTCTACTTTGATCTAAGATGAGACTGAGCCCAGAGAAGTCAGCAGTGCTTCTGGACAGTGTTGATGTATGGCATCTGCTTTGCATAGTAAGGTCTTACTGTAACTTGCATCTGTGGATGTAGCAGTGTATGGTGTTGACTAACAAAGGTTTAATGAAGTATTCCCATGTCCATGCCCATGCCATATCAATTTCTGATTTGAAATGACTGTACATTTTCAAAAAACAATGAAATTCACAAATTAAATTATCATGTAATGTGCAGTTGTGGTGCTTTCAATATAGCAAAGGGTGAATATAATATACAAATCACTAATTTTTGTTTTTATTAGCATTCTTCATACTGTCCCAACCATTTCGGAATTGGGGTTGTAATACCAAACATGCTGGATCCAATTACTGCAATTCGCTCACATTATTTTATAATTGACACAGACGTTTAAATGGATCTATGATGGTGTAAAGCAGGAAGTTCAACAAGTTGTTGTGCAAAGCACTTAAGTCCAATATAAATGAATGGGAAACTATTGAGTAAAAGGTTGCACTATATCACAATTTTGAATTGCAATACACTAAACATAATGAATTGCAATTTATTCATATTACAATTTACATATCAATATAATATTGTATCACCAGGTCCACGCCAATTGTCACTCCTAATAAACTCACACTATAAAACACTCAAGAGGTTTACTCAGAACAAGTCTTGTGGTCCTGAGGATTTTTGGACATGATTTCCAGAGCTTAACTGCAGACTTCCACTGAGGCCAAGGCCAAATCATAGCCTCAGTCCACTTTACACCAAACATACTGCCTTCACATGTCTCCCACTTAAGTGGTGCGAGAATGAGACAAGCCTTTTGCTCTTCATTACTGCTGTGTTAACACACACCTGTCACACAGGCTTCAAAATAATTTCTAGCCTTATCCAAAACTAGAAATATTATGTACATGAAATATTAACCTTCTGATGCATAAATGATTAAATCACAAATTATCTTTCTATTTTACTTAGATCAAGAATATAATCATTCACAATAGTTTACATTCCAAAGTAAAGTATTTTGAGCGAGTTACACATCTGTCCACTTCAACAGAAGACAAAAGCAAATTTTCTAGATCAAGTCAAGTCAAGTCAAGTGGTTTTTATTGTCGTTTCAACCATATACAGTTAGTACAGTACACAGCAAAACGAGACAACGTTCCTCCAGGACCATGGTGCTACATAAAAACAACAAAGGACCAACATAGGACCACATGAGACTACACAACGAAATAAAATACCTATATAAACTACCTATATAAAGTGCACGTGCAAACATGTGCAAAAAGTACGGGACAGTACAACAAATTACTGACAATGAACAGGACAATAGACAGTGCAGCGCCGACCAGTACTCAGTAGTGCAAAAAGATGACAGTTTCTAAAAATGTAAACATAACATACTATGAGATAATGTTCTATGCACATAGCAGTTATTGAGGTAGCAGATGGTTATAAAGTGACAGTTATTAAAGTGCAACTCAGGACACGTGTGTGTCAAACCAGTCTCTGAGTATTGAGAAGTCTGATGGCTTGGGGAAGAAGCTGTTACACAGTCTGGCCGTGAGGGCCCGAATGCTTCGGTACCTCTTGCCAGACGGGAGGAGGGTAAAGAGTTTGTGTGAGGGGTGTGTGGGGTCGTCCACAATGCTGGTTGCTTTGTGGATACAGTGTTTTTTGTAAATGTCTTTGATGGAGGGAAGAGAGACCCCAATGATCTTCTCAGCTGTCCTCACTATCCTCTGCAGGGCTTTGCGGTCCGAAACGGTGCAAATCCCAAACCAGGCAGTGATGCAGCTGCTCAGGATGCTCTCAATAGTCCCTCTATAGAATGTAGTGAGGATGGGGGTTGGGAGATGTGCTTTCCTCAGCCTTCGAAGAAAGTAGAGACGCTGCTGGGCTTTCTTGGTGATAGAGCTGGTGTTGAGGGACCAGGTGAGGTTCTCCGCCAGGTGAACACCAAGAAATTTGGTGCTCTTGACGATCTCCACAGAGGAGCTGTCGATGTTCAGCGGAGTGTGTTCACCTTGTGCTCTCCTAAAGTCAACAACCATCTCTTTTGTTTTGTCGACATTCAGGGACAGGTTGTTGGCTCTACACCAGTTCGTTAGCCGCTGCACCTCCTCTCTGTATGCTGACTCGTTGTTCTTGCTGATGAGACCCACCACGGTCGGTGTCATCGGCGAACTTGATGATGTGATTCGAGCTGTGCATTGCTGCACAGTCGTGAGTCAGCAGAGTGAACAGCAGTGGACTGAGCACATAGCCCTGGGGGCCCCAGTGCTCAGTGTGGTGGTGGTGGAGATGCTGTTCCCGATCCGGACTGACTGAGGTCTCCCAGTCAGGAAGTCCAGGATCCAGTTGCAGAGGGAGGTGTCCAGGCCCAGCAGGTTCAGCTTTCCAATCAGGTGCTGGGGAATGATTGTGTTGAATGCTGAGCTGAAATCTATGAACAGCATTCGAACGTATGAGTCCTTATTGTCTAGGTGGGTGAGGGCCAGATGGAGGGTTGTGGTGATGGCATCGTCCGTTGAACGGTTTGAACGATACGCAAACTGCAGTGGGTCTAGTGAGGGGGCAGCTGGGTCTTAATCTGCCTCATGACGAGCCTCTCGAAGCACTTCATGATGATGGGTGTAAGTGCGACGGGACGGTAGTCGTTGAGGCAGGACACTGAAGACTTCTTTGGCATGGGGATGATGGTGGTGGCCTTGAAGCACGTTGGAACAACGGCGCTGCTCAGAGAGATGTTGAAGATGTCGGTAAGAACATCTGCTAGCTGGTCTGCACATCCTCTGAGCACTCTGCCAGGAATGTTGTCTGGTCCAGCAGCCTTCCGTGGGTTGACTCTACGTAGAGTTTTCCTCACATCTGCCGTGGTAAGACAGAGCACCTGGTCGTTGGGAGGAGGGGTGGACTTCCTCGCCATCACGTCGTTCTGCACTTCAAACCGAGCGTAGAAGTCGTTCAGCGCATCTGGAAGGGAGGCATCTTTGTCACAGGCAACTGATGTTGTCCTGTAGTTGGTGATGGCCTGGATGCCCTGCCACATGCGCCACGTGTCACCGCTGTCCTGGAAGTGACTGTGGATTCTCTGGGCGTGTGCGCGCTTTGCCTCTCTGATTGCCCGTGACAGTTTGGCCCTAGCTGTTCTTAGGGATGCCTTATCGCCTGCTCTGAAGGCGGAGTCTCGGACCTCAGCAGCGTGCGCACCTCCGCAGTCATCCACGGCTTCTGGTTGGAGCGTGTAGTGATGGTCTTGGAGAAAGTGACATCATCAATGCACTTGCTGATGTAGCTGGTCACTGATGCTGTGTATTCCTCCAAGTTGGTAGAATCGCCATATGTTGCAGCCTCCCTGAACATGTGCCAGTCAGTACACTCAAAACAGTCCTGAAGAGCAGAGATGGCTCCTGCTGGCCAGGTTTTCACCTGCTTCTGAAGCGGTTTTGTGCGTCTGACGAGCGGTCTGTATGCTGGAATTAACATAACAGAGATGTGGTCTGAGTAGCCGAGGTGGGGGCGGGGCTCCGCCGGTACGTCGCCTGGGATGTTTGTGTAAACAAGATCAAGCGCGTTCGCCCTCTCGTTGCAAAGTCCACATACCGATGGAATTTAGGAGCACTGTCTTGAGATTTGCATGGTTGAAATCTCCGGCGACAATAAACAGTCCGTCGGGGTGAGCGTTCTGCAGTTCGCTCATAGCCCCATACAGTTCACAGAGCGCTTCCTTAGCGTTAGCGCTGGGGGGAATGTAAACTCCGGTTATGCAAACAGTGGTGAATTCCCGTGGTAGATAAAAAGGTCTGCATCTAACAGTCACAAGCTCCAACAGCGATGAACAGTAACTAGAGACTAACATCAATCAGATTTGCTTGGTGCACCACTTTCACCACCATTTAATGAAAGTTTTTACCCAAAGTGGTTTGGATATAACATCACACCCTGAGTAGCTAAAAATGGTCTTTTAAAGATGTGTCCATCAGGGACTAAAAACGGTTCAAGGAATGAAAATGAAAACCGAAAACGAATTCAATGTTTGAAAACCGGAACAAAGTGCTTTTCAGTTGTTCCAGAGTGAAAACATTATTTTTAAATGTTGGTAACCGGTTATATCCGGTTAATTTTTTTCCAATAATTTTTTCGCATGAAACTAAAGGCCAAAGGGTATATCACAGTACATTTTTGGAACTACATCACTTCCTGTTGCCCCCAAAGATTTGCCATTGTGGATGTTGAATTCTGTGAATGAAGATATTTTTAACAACTATGTATATTTACTACATATACTGTCCATGCACAGCTCATCCAGGAACAACATGTACACATTATTAGAGGAAAAAGTATATTTCTCAGTTGTTCCCAATTCTTCACTGAATTATTGTTAGATAAAATGTATTCATACAGATTTGATGCTGCTGGATTTTAACTCAGAAGCAGATATGTAAATAAAATTACACTTAACTGTTAATTAACTACTTGTTATGATTTCAATACCGATAAATCCACCACACAGGAAAAAAAATGTAAAACAAAATTTATATTAGCTTATTTTGGTGAGGCAAGTGGCTTAATTTGGGCATGTTTTCCCAGAGCATGTTGCTTGTTTCTCTTGCAAGATCTGACAACACTGCAATTGGTATTTCACCCACCCCTTAGTGCAGAGAAATGTCAATTTTTAAAAGAAAGATATTAACTGTTCTTTTATTTTGTTCTAACTGGTAATCTTATGGAAAGGAGGCTGCGGATCATTTGAACCGGAATGAAAAAAAAAAAAAATGTTTTACTCCGAATGATCCGGAATGAAAAACATTTAGTTTTTAGTCCCTGGTGTCCACTGTGGTGCCCACTGTGGTGGATACCATGCATCAAAGGGTTAAATTAAACATAAAAAAACAATCATCAGTAATCTTCAAATTTGTACAACAGATAAAAGACTAGAGATGAAAGTATTTCCAGCTAAAAATATCACTGGACAAAAAGGTGTTTGACCCATGTGACTTCAAAGACAGCGACAAAGTGCAAATGTTTCTAAGGATCAATTATTTGTCCTATCAGGCTCCAATAGGCTGCTTTAGTCAAAGGATTGAAGCGTGTGTACCTGAGCCATAATAGGTAGGGATTTATTGTCTGTCTGCTGGACTGTGATTAGACACCACTGCTGCCACTCTGATAAGCCTCACTGATGGGAATAGACACTTACTCCAGTGTCCTAAAACTACCTTGGAGGAACCAGAAAGGGAGGTCACATCTGACTTTTGAGGTTTTTTGAAACTTAGGGGAAGTCTACATGACTTGAGTGAGCATGTCTGTGAGCATGAGTGAGCATGTCTCATTAAGCAAAAATGAATTGTAAACCAGCTATTTTAGAATCCAAGATCCAGCACAAGTCTGTATTTTTATGGATTCAATTCCATTCACTTTTGGGAAGTCGACATAGCTATGTGACATTTCAGAGAACATGTATGAGAAGATTCAATGTAGGGCAACCAGCAGTGTGTGCCAGCTAACTTGCCATGAACAATTTGGTATTTTCAGATGTTTTTTTATGGCTACAGCAGTAGTTCAAAATATGGTTTTACTTCAGTATCCAGTTTTTACATTTGCCATTAATTGTGGCCCAACAGTACCAAAATTGTTGGTCGTATAAATGTAAACAAAAATGTCCTTTGCCAAACATGGACATTTAATAATAACATATTTGGGGGGATGAGGATGTATAGGTAATAAGGAAAACAAAATAAGGTAATTCGATTGGACGCATGACCTTTGACCTCAACATCAAAAGATATGGGAAGCGTTTTCTCCTCCCTTTTAAAAGTAGCCTATATTTTTCACTATCCTAACCAGGAGGTCAGGAATTGACTGGTTAGCAACTGCTAATAGATACTGGAAATTCACCCTATGATGGGAAAAGCATATTTCTCAGTTTAACAAAAGTAGCCTTGTCTTCTGGTAGTTTCCCCCCAAGAAACATTTAAATCACAATTATTTCATTACATTATAGTTAGGGATGCACGATATATCAGAGGCCGATATATTATTGGCTGATAACTGGGAAAATCAAAATATTATTATGGAGCAAATAATGGAATTACAGCCGATATTTTCGCAGATTATTTGTTATGGTTTATTTGCTTGTGGCTGAGAATCTCTGACTGCTTAAGGCTTCTTTCCTTCAGACAGGAACTCAGGCAGTTGCAAGCGACAGTGCGCGTGCGTGTGCGCATACACAACGTGTCTGTGTGAGTGCAAGCCTAGCTCATGATGCTATGTGAGGATTATTTCAACATCTCTGCACCTTGTTACCTTGTTTTGGGGCTGGTTTTAGTCATCTGCTTTAAGTAACAACATGTAATTTCCCATATTCTGTTTGTTTCATGAGACAATAAACGAAAGCAAGACAAAAACATGTGTGTTACTTGGGGGTGATCATATTCGCTTATTATTTCATGAAACATAAACAGACTGTGGGAAATAGCACACACACAACACACACACACACACACACACACACACACACACACACACACACACAACACACACACACACACACACACACACACACACACACACACACACACAATAATATCTGAGATGTCAAACGGTGCATAGGCAAACCGGACTGCTGATATAATTTGTTCATTTGTTTTTACAGCTATAAAAATGAAATACATAAATCAAAAACAGTAGAGCAGACATAACCCATTTGTTCATATGTTTACTATATTATTTACAGTATTTTTTATGACAAGAAATAAACTAAATTAAAAATACCAGTCTACACTCTGCCCCCCTCTACTGGCTGTGCAGTGTCATGTGCAAAAATAACTCAATCCAGGGGGCACTCCAGAGGAATTAAGACCCAACTCATGAATAGGTTAAACCACCACTGCACTCAGTCTGGCTGCTTGCATAAATATTACGCCATGTATACAAAGATTAGGGTTAGTATTGTCATTCAAATCAGTATTCATCTGTAATATAGGAACATTTCTGGTTCATGTTACATCTGCCAAACCTTAAATTGCAGAAAGTCCAAATTAAAATTTTTGTATCGGCCCAGAAATTCCATATTATACCCCTTAATTATAGTACATATTTTCCCAGTGACAAATTGTTTTTGAATGGCTCACTAGCATAAAATTAACTTTTATTTTTATGTAGCTGTTGCCTTTGATGAGTGATCGGTCACGTGACAGCCAATCCAGGAACTAAGTACCCATGAGCAAAGATGGCAGCCAAACAGATACCACTTATATAAATGAGAATGCTAACGGATTGCTTTCTCCAGGTAATTTAGTGCTCCTTCATCCTAACTATACATGGTAATGAGGTTTGTTTCATTTTCTTATTTGCATGAACCTTCTCAGAACAGACCTGCCACCCACTTATTGTGTCGCAACACACAAGTTGAGAACCACTGGGCTATGTTATGTCTCTCCAGTTTAGGAATTGACACACCAGAGTATGGAACTTATGCATTTAGGGCACTGATGAGTTCCGTTCAGTTGCACCTAACCACTGTAAATACTTGAGTTTCAGGCCTGACCTGCTGAGCTTTCATTTAATTAAAAGGTTAGGAGTGAAGTCATATTTTCATCTCAAAGGGGATTTGATGGAAAGAGCAGGGTTGTATGGCCTAGCACGGTCCACACAACACACAGATTGACCTGCACATTCGTGGCTTTCTGAACAGTATGCCAAAGAGTGCAGTTGAACATCTCTATGCCAAACACCAGGAGGCCACACAGACATTGATGCTATCTAATAAAAAACAAAAACAATCTAGAATCAGAATATGATTGGAAATCCTTGAAAAGAGGTGACATTTACATTTGTCATACTTTTGACACAGCTGATAGAGCTGAGAAAAGAAAAAGAAGAAAAAAAAAAAAAGACAAGGCAAAAGGAAAGAAGAAAAAAGAAAGGACAATGATAAGACCTGAATACCAGAATGTTTTGGTGTTGGACGTTCAAAAGAGGATCTAAATGTTACAGTCAGTTGTTGAAAATAGCTTCAGATGAAAACCATCAGGTGTTTGGGGACCGAAGGGAGCGAGACAGAGAATTGATACAGTGAAGGGGCAGTTGTGGTGGTCAGAGATGCGACCTGGAGACCAAAAAGGGAATACTACCATACATTTTGAATGAGAGGCACAGATTTGCAGTAATTGCGATATGATATCACACCCAGCAGTCATGAAACTCAGGGCACATCTCTGTGGCATCACCTGAGGTAAAGTGACCCTGTATAACTTAGAAGTCTACTTAGAATACTTATTAACCGAGAGGATTTTACACAATTGCACATAATCTGCTAATTATAGTTCTAATTGCTATTACATCCCTGCTGAAACAAACAAACAACAACAACAATAACAAACACAGTTGACCAGCCTAAGCTAGTCTTAGCTGGTCATGCTGGTCTGTTTTTTTGCTTTTAGAGTGGCTTTGGACACTTGTGAAGAACAGCTGGCTGACCAGCTAAAGACAAGCTTGGCTAGACTGAGAGACCAGCTAGAACACTTAAACCAGCTAAGCTAAAGCCGGTGCAACACTAGCCGATTTGTCATGTGATTTTCAGGTGTGAGCTTAATTTACATAATCAGTGGCCAGTAGGTGAGAGGCAAAGTGTGCATTAGCATCTGCCAGCAGGAGGTCGTTAATCACTTGACCGTCGGGACTAACTGCTGAGTTAATGGCTTCAAAAACTAAAAAGAGGCACATCGAGCTTGCTTGGTGGAAACATTTGTTTTTTTCTTAAATCACTATGTTGCCGGGGTGGGCGGGCCTTGTGTTCTCGTCAAGTGACCAAGACATCAAGCTGATCTGAACATTTTCATCTGCAATCACACTCACCTGCCTATTATCACAAACGCTGATTATAATTCATAGCAATACTGTCACCAAGCGTTTTTTCCCCCCTACATTTTTCTCCTACACTAAAATCAGTGTAGATTTAAAAAAAATAAAAATCAGAAACACAACAGTTTTTATTGAACTCAATTTCTTAAATCACCGAAAGCTGCATATGGACATAAGCATTCTCAAGGGGATAAATACACATCCACACACATTCACAAGGTAAAGTTACTCCATGAATCACTTCTTAAATCCATCCGTTACAATTGTTTATGCTCAAGTGGTTCTCATGTTGTTATTTCGACAAGCTTCACATGACAGGGAATCAGAGAGAAAGAGAGTTGCGGTAAGCTGGTATGGCAGTCAACCCTCCACCATTTTTAATCGCCAAGTGTGTAATGCCTCCAATTAATGAGAGCGAGATCTCAGAGAAATGTCAGATTGTGTGACACCCTTGGGCAAAATAGAGTTGTTTTGAGTCTGCTAGTGTGGTGCCAGCTTAAGACAAACAAACCACATTAGGATAGTTTATTTTATTTTTTATTCAGCAAGGATATGCATCATGCCACTGGCCTAATATGTGTATGTGACGTTATCTGCATATATGACATTGTATAAAATAAAAATGTTATAACAACTTTTTATTTTTCATCTATTTAAATTTTTAATTATTATTATTTAGTATGTTCATTTTTTTTTTTTTTTACAGTGCAGTAGAAACTTTACTATTGTGAATATACTGTATATGAACAGTACAGCAAAAGTAGTGAGCAATGTTACGGCCTGCAATTCAAAAAATTCTACAAATTCTGAAAGGAATGTCAGTCACATATTTTAAATAAGTGTCCTTGAGCCAAAACAAAAGCAAACACATAAATAAATTATAAAGTACCATTCAGCACAAAATCAATATTGCACTCTGAAGTGTTGACCCAGTAGAGGCCATGGAGAGCCTACATTCATGCGTTTCATGACAACTACATTTTTCGGCTATTATTAGTAAATAGAAAGGTTATAGTGGAGGTCACAATCACAAAAAATACTAAAATGAATAGAAAACATTTGACATTTTTGCATCATTTTTGCAAATAGACATAGAAAAGGTTCTTATTTGTTCCAAAAAACAATGTTGTATTTAAGTGAAGCCAAAGGAAATTTAAGGTCAGTGTTTTCTTGAAAAAAAAAAAAATAATAAATAAACACCAAATGTAGCCTCTTTCCAAATGAATTGAATCTTTTTTCTATGAGCAAGGGAAACACTGACTTCAGATTTTATTGATCTTTATGGATATTTATTTATCTGCAGCTCTATATGCTCTACTTTACATTTACATTTACATTTATGCATTTGGCAGACGCTTTTATCCAAAGTGACTTACAGTGCAGTTATTACAGGGACAATCCCCCCGGAGCAACCTGGAGTTAAGTGCCTTGCTCAAGGGCCCAACAGTGGCATCTTGGTGGTGCTGGGGCTTGAATCCCCAACCTTCTGGTTAGTAACCCTGAGCCTCAACCACTGAGCCACCACTGCCCCACATTTACATTTTTTACATTTTATGCATTTGGCAGACGCTTTTATCCAAAGCGACTTACAGTGTCCTTATTACAGGGACAATCCACCCGGAGCAACCTGGAGTTAAGTGCCTTGCTCATGGACACAATGGTGGTGGCTGTGGGGATCAAACCTACAACCTTCTGATTACCAGTTTACCAGTTATGTGGTTTAGACCACTACACCACCACCACTCCTAGCACCACTTTGTGCTCACCACTCTATCGCTTTTCAACTGCTTGCTAACCTTAATGAAAACACAAAAGAAAATGCTAAAAAAATGTGTCCCTGCTGCTGATATAAATCCACTAATGAAAAAGTGGCAGTGGTAAATTTGGTTTATTGAAGCAAAAACTTTAATTATTATGTAAACCCGAAGCCCTTGAAGTCAAAATGTAAACATTACCACTGGACCAAGAGGTCATGTCTGATACAATGGAATATATGAGGCTGTGCGAGTTATTAAAAAAAAAAACATACAAGATAATTTGAGTGAATTTGTAGACAAGAATGATTTCTCTCTCAAATCACTGTGAAACAAGAATATTTTATGTTTAAAAACAGCCTCTCTGTTAAAATGGATGTTCAAATTATTTCTTATTATTCCTGAGCCTTTGCCATGTCATAATGTTTTAACCAGCATGTGATATCCCCCTGCCCGTTCCCGTTCAAACTTGTTCTGCTTCCACTTTCCCCACCACATTTAATACAAAGTGACGGCCATGGGAACACTGTATCGACAAATCAGCTTCCAGGATCACAACTAGCAATTTAAAATTCATTTTAAAATACGAGACCTGTTGGTAAAAGGGAGAGGGAATGGACGGTGTAAAGATTAACTTTGTCAAAACATTCTCATGGAACTCCAAGGCCGAAGTGACTACGCATGGTTGCTGAGAGACTACACACTAAATTCAGTTTTATATCTATCTGCCCGTCTGTCTCCCTCACTCCAGTGTTTGCCTTTGTTGGTCTCTCTCTCACTCTCTCTCAGGTCTAGCTTTTAACTTAATAAAATCATCCAGCCCCTCATATCAGATATTCTTTAAAGGAATACTAAAACATATCCATTCCCTAATACAATTATAGCAAGCAGAGGGCAGACAAATGCTTTAATCCCCTGTTTCAGCCTACACAAAAGAAAAAAAGGCTGCCAGACTGCCATTAGCCACATATTTGCTCCTGGGTTGGGAACACTAACCTGCTGCTTGAATTCTGCACCACTGACAGATATGACAGGCCCTCTGTGGGACACTAAATAGACAAAAAAAAAAAAAAAGCTATATATATATATATATATATATATATATATATATATATATATATATATATATATATATATAGTTGTTGAGGAATTACAGATTTTTTGACATGGCACAGTGGTACCCACATTTACTTTGAACTTTTTTTTCTTTCTGTTACCACATTGGCTGCTGCAAAATGGAACAAAACTGAAGACGTCAGAGTAAATGGAACAAAACGGTAATACCTATTGAAGGATCTAAGGATTTGAATGTCCAACCTCTGTGTGTTGTACTTCATTTATGTTGTTTCTTTATTCCTTTTATATTGTTTTCTTATTCATATGTGCTATATATATATATATATATATATATATATATATATATATATATATATATATATATATACACAGCTCTGGTTAAGAGACCACTGCAAAATACATTTCTCTGGATTTACTATGTGTAGGTTTGTGTTTGAGTAAATTTAATATTTTTGTATTCTTCTATAAAGTACTGACAACATTTCTCCCAAATTCCAAGTAAAAATATTGTCATTTAGAGCATTTATTTGCAGAAAATGGCATCTGGTCAAAATAACAAACAAAATGCAGTGTTTTCAGACCTCAAATAATGCAAAGAAAACCAGTCATTATTCATTTTAAAACAACACAATATATATATATATATATATATATATATATATATATATATATATATATATATATATATATACATACAGTTGAGTGCATAAGTTTGCTTCCCCTTTTGTCTCACATGTGCACACAACATTTAACATTTTCACAAAGAAGAGTAATATATATATATAAACAGGATTGGGGAGTAACGGTAACAACTACAAGTAACAGTATTACGTATTTAAAATACAAAATATAAGTAACTGTATTCCACTATAGTTACAATTTAAATAATAGGTAATTAGAATAGTTACATTCAAAATGTATTTTGATAACTGTAGAGATTACTTTGCATTTTATTGGCATTTGTTTCATTTAATATTTAGTCCTTTCAGATGGAAAACATTCATACATATAAATGATGCAATCCATAGTGCATTTGAACAGCGGTGAAACACTTTGTTCCCCTTCTGTCGCTCTCTCCACGTTGTGTCGGAGATGCGACACTAGGGGTCTCTCTTGAGCGCCGATATTCACCTCTGATCTTATTGAAAAGGGCCAATGGGAGTTGGCAGTCAGTATTTGCATACCCCGCCCCCGGACATACGGGTATTTAAGCGGGGCAAATGCAGGAGTTCATTCAGAAAATGTCTTCGGAGCCGATGGTCTGTCTGCAGTTTGCTGCGAGTTACACGCCACTTAAATGTTCCTGTTTTCCTCTGACGATCTGCATGCTGTTGGATCTTGACGGCGCACAACAGCGGCTTTCTCCTTCTCAGTGCACGGCGTGTATTGTTGCCCGAGCGCTTCGACAGCGCAGACACGTACACACACACACTGTGTATTAAAAGAGTTTTTACTAAAAGAGTAAATTTCTCTAAAAGAGCAAACACAGCGGCGTTGAACATCCTTTTAAGGACGCGTCTTTTTCAAGATGCCTTTCCGCCCCTGTGTCGTTCCTGGATGCGGTAGAGTGCTCTCTGCTTCAGACGGCCACAGGCGCTGTCTCGTGTGTTTGGGCCGCGATCACACCAAGGCGGCGTTTGTGGATGGTTCATGTTCTCACTGCGAGAACATGACCATGACCACGTTGCGGTCGCGGCTCGCTTTCAACAGAAAGCAAGCCACCCCAGCTGCACCCCGCATTGCTCCTTCTTCCCACGGGATTAAGGACGGTGCGGTTGGCGCTAGGGGCGATTTGAGGGTGGCAGCGGGTGCAGTTTCGCCGGGTAGCCCCCGCGAACCTCCCGTTCCCGACACGCTCGCTGGTCTCCGTCCACGCTCGTGGCGATAGCGGCTCGCCTCACGGCCCGGCTGTCTATCCTCCCGAGTCCGAAGCAGATGAGTTCGCCGCTGCATCGGAGAGTGCGGTGTCTGATGCCGAGGACTCCCCTGGACTGCCGCCTTCGGTCCAGCAGGCCCAGGCTGAGGCTGACACTCAGATGTCCGACATGCTTGCCCGGGCCGCCTTGAGCGTGGGGTTGGACTGGAACCCTCCATCCTCCCCACAGCCTTCTCGGTTGGATGATTGGTTCCTGGGGGCAGCGCGCCGTTCGCGGCCTCGCATCCCCCCGGTCCCTTTCTTCCCGGAGGTGCATGATGAGCTGATGTCTACGTGGAGAGCCACGGGTACGACGCGATTCCCCAGGTTGATAGGGCAGTTGCGCACCATCTATGCCCCGGTAGCCCTACCTCCTGGAGGGGTCGCCCCGTATTCCCATCCAAGCCCTGTAGGACAACATCCTCACTTAACGCGAAGGCCAACACTACGGCTGGATGCGCTGCCTCCGCCCTGCATGCGATGGCCCTCCTGCAAGTCCACCAGGCCAAAGCTCTCAGAAACATGCACGGGGTGGACCTGATCCTGATGTGCTGCAGGAACTGCGCTCAGCGACCGACCTCGCCCTGAGAGCGACGAAGGCCACAGCGCAGGCACTTTCGGACAGGCGATGGCCACCCTAGTGGTCCAGGAACGCCATCTTTGGCTCAACCTGGTCGAGATGCGTGAGGCTGAAAAAACCGCTTCCTGGACGCACCTGTCTCCCAGATTGGCCTTTTCGGTGACACCGTCGAGGACTTCGCCCAACAGTTCTCCGCAGTGAAGAAGCAGGCGGAGGCCATTTCAGCACATCATGCCCGCGCCGCAGACCTGCCGCTCACGGGCCCTGCCCGTCTGCCCGCCGAGGCGTCCCCCTGCGAGGAAACCAGCTCCTGCTCCGCCTCAACTCGGGCCCAGCTCTCAGCCCCAGCGTCGAGCACTCCGCAGGCGGCGCGCGCCCCTGTCTCACGAACCCCCTCCAGGACCCGGAAGGCTCCCAAGCGTTCCTGAGACAGCCGACCCAGAGCCGAAGGCGTTAGCTCGGAGGTGGTAAGACCGCTCCATCCCCGGTGGAGGGCCGGGAGGACAATCCTTTGTTTTTTCATTTGCCACACCCCTTGGCCGGGGCTGTGGTACCCACATTCTCAATAAAAGAGCTATTTCCTTTGCCTCTGGGTCACCTGGCCCGCAAATGCCGTTTTCACGGCAATGTGCTTTCAGATCACAACAGTCCGGTACACCGGACACGGCGATCCCGCCTTCCGCCTGCCCACGACTGTCTCCCGGCCGGCCGGTTCAGGCGAGTCCAGAGGACGCCAACATCAGACCTCCTCCTCAGTCAAGAACCCGCCCCTGCCGGGCAGCGGAGCAAGGTAAGTGCTTTGAGTCTATTCTCAGCACCTCAGCCTCAGGCCGCAACGAAGCTGCCCGACGCTGCATTACCTGTTCTGCCCGCTGCGAGGCCCGCCCGGTACGTCCAAAATACTCGTCCCTTTGGTGCCCCTAAGCGCAGAGCTGGGAAGCGTGGCTTTAGCTTCCCAACGCATCACGCTGGCTGCACGGACCATTCGACTTCGGTTACGCCAATTCAGTTTGCCCGGCTCCGCCCCCTTCAGGGGCGTCCGCTTTCCGCAGTACACGGCGAGCACGCCAGTTCTCTGCGCACGGAAATCACGACCCTCTTAGCCAAGGGCGCGGTAGAGCCCGTCCCTCCAACCGAAATGAGGAAGGGTTTCTACAGCCCTTACTTCATTGTACCCAAGAAAGGCAGCGGCTTACGACCAATCCTGGACTTGCGAGTTTTCAATCGGGCATTGTTAAAACTCCCGTTCAAAATGCTTACGCAGAGAAATATTCTGGCTGGCGTTCAGCATCTAGATTGGTTCGCAGCGGTGGACCTGAAGGACGCGTACTTCCACGTCTCAATTCTGCCACGACACCGACCCTTCCTACAGTTCGCGTTCGACAGCCAGGCGTTTCAGTACAAAGTCCTCCCCTTCGGCCTGTCTCTGTCCCCTCGCGTCTTCACGAAAGTCGCAGAGGCGTCCCTTGCCCCGCTACGAGTAGCCGGCATCCACATTCTCAACAACCTCGACGACTGGCTCATCCTAGCACACTATCGAGAGTTACTATGCACACACAGAGACCAGGTGCTCCGGCACCTCAGCCGCTTGGGGCTTCAGGTCAACTGGGAAAAGAGCAAGCTCACTCCGGTTCAGAGCATCTCTTTTCTCTGGTTGATGCATATGAGACCACTCCAGCACTGGCTCCAGACTCGAGTCCGAGACAAGCATGGCACCACGGCACACATCGGGTAAGGATCACCCCCGCCTGCCTGAAAACACTCTGACCCTGGACAGACCTCTGCTTTTTACGGGCAGGAGTGCCCCTGCAGCAGGTGTCCCGACGCGTCCTGGTCACAACCGACGCCTCCCGGTCCAGGTGGGGTGCCATGTGCAGCGGGCACGCAGCAGCGGGCCATTGGAAAGGGGCCCCGCTGCGTTGGCACATCAATTGCCTGGAGTTGCTGATGTCCTTCTTGCTCTCAGGAAGTTCCTCCCGTTAGTTCGGGACAAACATGTCCTCGTGAGATCGGACAGCACCACGGTGGTGGCGTACATAAATCGCCAAGGCGGCGTACGCTCCCGCCACATGTCACAACTCGCCCGCCGTCTCCTCCTATGGAGCCAGCAGCAACTCATGTCGCTGCGTGCCACTCACATCCCCGGCAAGCTCAACGTCGTAGCGGACGCGCTATCACGACAACGCCTGCCCGGCGGGGAGTGGAGGCTTCACCCCCAGTCGGTCCAACTGATTTGGGAATGGTTTGGCAAGGCCCAGGTAGACCTGTTCGTCGCCCAGGAAACCTCCCACTGCCCGCTCTGGTACGCCCTAACAGAGGCTCCCCTCGGGACAGACGCGCTGGCACACAGCTGGCCCTCGGGGCTGCACAAGTACGCATTTCCCGAATCAGCTGGACTCAGGGCCCTCTCTCTTAAGATGGCCCTGCTGATCGCGCTCGCCTCCATTAAGAGGGTCGGGGACCTGCAGGCGTTCTCTGTCAGCGACACTTGCCTGGAGTTCGGTCCGGCAGATACGTCTGTGATCCTAAGACCGCGACCGGGCTATGTGCCCAAGGTTCCTACCACACCATTCCGAGATCAGGTAGTGAACCTGCAAGCGCTGCCCCGGGAGGAGGCAGACCCAGCCCTTTCGTTGCTGTGTCCAGTGCGCGCCCTGCGCATTTACCTGGACCGCACACAGAGCACCAGACGCTCTGAGCAGCTCTTTGTCTGCTTTGGGGGACGGCAGAAAGGGAACGCCGTCTCCAAACAGAGGCTCGCCCACTGGGTTGTCGACGCCATCACACTGGCTTATCACACCCAGGCCGTGCCCCTACCCTTGCGGGTCCGAGCTCACTCAACAAGGGGTGTTGCGTCCTCATGGGCACTGGCCAAGGGCACCTCCCTAGCAGACATCTGTAGAGCCGTGGGTTGGGCAACACCCAACACCTTCGCGAGGTTTTACAACCTCCGTGTTGAGTCGGTTGCGTTTCGTGTTTTCTCAGGTCCGAGCCCGTAGAACTCGGTAACACGTAGACCGACCGGCCGGGTGGATCGCTTGCGCCCAGCGCCCTTTTCCTGACGTCAAGGTAAAGTAGTGCGCCTTTTTCCCAGGGCGCCCCACTCCGAGTCGGGACCCTGGTTGATTCCTCCCCAGCCCTCCGGGTCCGCGGTTCAGCGGAGGATCTCGCCGACCCAAGCCACTGCGGGTACCCTGGTGGCCACCCCGTACTGGTATAGGGGCTCCACAGGTAAAATAAGAAGGCCTCCTGTTCGGTCTGCCCCTGTGTGTAATTCCACGGTTCTGTCCCCTTACGAGCGGACCCCCGTGTCTCCCTTAGGCAGTTACAGCTGCCCCGGTCACCGTGCTTTAGCAACTCCCCCTTTCGAGGCTGGATCTACCACCGCACCTTACTTTCCACACGAGCCCTAAGACGGCCGTGTGACGTGTCTACCACTTTTCCTCCCCAAGAAAAAGGGCAGGTGTGGTCTCCGCAGGGTCTGGGTAAGACCCCTTCCCTATATGCGTGTAAGGGCCCCGGCCGTGATTGCTCTATCGCGAGAAACATAGAGAGAAAAGAGGCCCAGCCAGGCTGGCCCGTTCCCATGTTGGCAAACATCGCCCTGTTCCCCTCCCAGGGTAACTAGAAGGACTCCGATGTTCTTATGGGGCATTGGGGAAGAGTACGTGCAGCCAGGTACAGACGATGCGTGGCACTGGATGAAATCCCTGCCCGCCTCTGTATCGGCGGTTCACGTACAAGGTTCAGCGCATGGCAAGATTGGAATGGGTCCCCTAGTGTCGCTTCTCCGACACAACGTGGAGAGAGCGACAGAAGGGAACGTTTGGTTACGTATGTAACCTCCGTTCCCCGAGGGAGGAACGACACGTTGTGTCTTTCCTCCGCCATGTCGCTGAACCGAGCCACTATTGTGGCCGGATCAAAATCCTGAATGAACTCCCGTATTTGCCCCGCTTAAAAACCCGTATGTCCGGGGGCGAGGTATGCAAATACTGACTGCCAACTACCATTGGCCCTTTTCAATAAGATCAGAGGTGAATATCGGCGCTCAAGAGAGACCTCTAGTGTCGCTTCTCCGACACAACGTGTCGTTCCCTCCCTCGGGGAATGGAGGTTACATACGTAACCAAACGTTATGATGTGTACGAGCAGACAGAGAAGTAAGATTGAATAAAGTTTGGAGCAGAAGAAATAGAAATAAACCTTGTGTAAATTGTCAGCTTTACGCTAAGCTAAAATGCTATTTCTAGCCATTTTACATGCACATGTTACCAGACACGATCATGTTTTTTTTTATAAAGAAAATTCACATTGGATAATATTTTAATTAATTTTTTCTAGTATGACTTTTGATATTAGGGCAAAAATCATATCCTTGACAATACTTTTAGATGAAAATATTTAAGTTTTTCAGCGAATGTATTTTTAACATGTGTATTTTGTCCTACTGTTTTTATTGTCAAAATCTACCAGTGCTGAAGAAGTAATCCAAAGTGTTTAGAATAAGTTACTGACATTGAGTAAGCTAATGGAATAAGTTACAAATTTTACAAAATGTATGCTGTAATCTGTAGTGGAATACATTTAAAAAATATCCCAACCCTGTATTTATGTTTTTATATTAAATACTACCCTTCAGAAGCTATATATACCCCTAAAGACAAAATATTAAAAATGTACACAAATTATCCTGTTGAAAAGCTTACATGCCCTCAGTTATTAAAGGAAAAGTTCACCCAAAAAAAAAGAAAGTTCTCATCATTTACTCACCCTCAAGCCATCCCAGATGTACATGACTTTCTTCTGCAAAAACACAAACAACATTTTTTAGAAGAATATCTCAGCTCTGTAGGTCCACACAATGCAACTGAATGGAGACCAACATTTTGAAGCTACAAAAATCACATAAAGGTTGCATTAAAGTAATCCATAAGACTCCAGTGGTTTAATCAATGTTAAATATGGCCATTGAGTGGACTGACTTACATTAAAATGGACTTTGGTACTAGGAAGTGTAATCAAGCTGGAACTTATGATTGTGCCTAGAGACTACAATGGTAAGATGTACAGTGAAAATGAAGTTACATTTTGGTCTGTTCTCACACAAAATGTACTATATCGATTCAGAAGTCATTAACTAAACACCTGGAGCCTTATGGATCACCATTCACTTAAATTATATGGACCTACAGAGCTGAGAAATCCTTCTAAAAATCTACATTTGTTTTATGCAGAAGAAATAAAGTCATAAATATTCTGGGGTTGCATGATAAGTGTTAAAATAATGAGAAAATGCAATTATTTATTTATTTTCATTTTGTAAGCTATTTATTTAATTCAGAGAATAATGATTTCATATTGCTGACATGTTACAATTTTCTCCAAGTATTTTCTGCTTATTTATTTATAAAAATATTTTATATAAAATTAAAAGAAAAAACATTGAAAGTGCTTGAGTAGAGTGATAACTGGGCCCAACTGTTGCTATCAAGGGGAAAACGCAGAGCAGGTTTCTTTCCAAGTAGGGTGCGAGAGAGGAGCGGAATATCTCATCCTGTCGTAATAGCAGTCACACTATACGGCTACGATGCTAAATTTCAGACACTGCCAGTACTTCGTCAGAGGCTGAAGATCATTGAAAATGCTATTAATCGGCCGTCTGTGAAAATTTGTCTCAGATGGCAGAATTGTGGCCAAAATCATACAGTGTGCAGTGTTGCAGCCAGCTCCTTTTATACCCGTATGTCCGGGGGAGTGCTATGCAAATTCCACTCAACATTTCTCATTGGCCTTTTCTCAAAGAACAACCCCTAGTGTCACTACATCGACACAACATTGAGTGAGTGATAAAAGAGGAAAATATATTTATATATATAAATTATATAAACTAATATAATTTTTTTGCGTTCGCTTTTATGCCTTATGTTGTGTAGTATTTTGTCTGGTTAGAGATAAGATGTTGTCTCCATTCAAGATCTTCAAGGTTATATGACACTGTTAAGAACACTTGATTAATTTGTTTATGTTCAGACGATGTCGGACTTAGCTTTGAGGACACGCAATTACAAATATTCAATAAACTCTTTTCTAAAGTATTGACTGATTTTGAATATCAGAGGATACAAATCTGATCTTTCCTTATGGAGAGAGAGAGATCTAAAGGGATCTAACACCATTATTAATGGAGAAAAAGTTCAAGTACTAAAAACTCCCACTAAACAAGATACATTTTATTTGATGGGGAGAGAAAAATAAACATTTGTGAACAGGTTGTGAAAAGTAGCTACATAGTGGCATGCAACCTGAAGCAACACAATTCTGCTAAAATGGCCCATCATGAGTCTTTAAACTTTTCATATTGTATAAAACTGATTTAACCCTCTATGGTCGATGGATGTGCCGGCGCGTCCTGCTGGACGTCATTACAGCAGAAACAACATAAAATTCTCCAAAATTTTGGGGCATACAGATAAGTGTAAGACATCATTAGAGACTATAAAGGGTCTACCTTTATTTGTGTACACTCACAATAACAACAAAACCTTGTTACTTTATTTTACAAAACTTTTGTAAAATAAATAAAATAAAAAGGGTGAGCTTTCAGCTGCTTCTGTGTTTGCAGGCATATTTCTGAAACACATCACAAAAATTTACTGAAACTCAATGCGAATACTTATCACACAAACATGAAACGTGTGTAAAATGTGTAAAGAAAGCTTAAAATGTCTAGTTTTAAATAAAACAATTAAAATGTAAGACAAATATTCTCTTACAATGTAATCTGTATGAAACAAAGTGATGTACAATTTCTCCTGGCTCAGCTAATTATCCCTAATCTGATCACACCCACAGCAGAGGGCGCCATTCATACGGTAATGTGCTGAGACGATCAATGCAAATGGTGAATGCCCCCGACTGTGCCATAAAACATCAAATTCATTCACTTTTCTGCACGTTTGGAAGATTGCACAATACACAGGCGAGGAAGCTCCTGGATAGTGATGAAGAGTTAACATTTTCCTCAGAAGAACAGCGGGACTCCGATGAACATTTGTATTTTGAAGAGAGACTTGATCCAGCCGAGGATACAATTTCGGTTGAGTAAGTCATTGAGTTTTACTTACATTAGTCGACATGCTATTTGATATAAACGTGCATATTTTACTAGTGGGACTGTTTCCAGACTTGCCAGCCAGGATTCAGAGTATTGAAACTTGAAATATGTCCTAATAGGCATTTATATGCTGTTTTGGCTAAAGCAGGCATTTAAATTGTATGCTGTATGATATAAATATTTTTAAGATTATATTTTAACTAGTGTTTATGCTGCCTCATTATCATCAATGAAGCTTGCGCTTGCAAATATGTGTTCAGGTGTAAATGTGTCAAATGTGATGTAAATATGCCCATATTAGAAAATCTGCATATTATAATGATTTCTGAAGGATCATGTGACACTGAAGCCTGCAGTAATGATGCTGAAAATACAGCTTTGATCACAAATTGCATTTTTCAATATATTTGAATAGAAAACTGTTCTTTTAAATTGTAAAAAGAGGTCACAATATCAATGTTTTTACTGTATTTTGGATCAAATAAATGCAGCCTTGGTGAGCAGAAGAGACTACTTTTAAACGGTAGTGTAGGTCTAAAATTACGTAAAATGTTTATGTAAAGAAAACATATCGTCAGATTACTTCTTTTAACTTAAAACTTGATTTTGCTCATTAAGTCTCCTCACATTCATTCTCTTTCTGTCACATTCCTCAGTGATAGGCCCAGGGGAGGGGTCTTTTGTCTCCTCAGGTGTGAATTACAATCAATATTCATTATAGTTCACGCCTCCTCGCATATGACCTTTCTAACACTAAAAGTGTCTTACAAAAGTTAAATTACTATATTGTGTTGTATGAATGAGTGATCAGGATGGTTTTCACATTATTTTGTAGCAATAATTATAGGCTACAAGATCCAGTTCTCAAAAGTCTTGTGGACAAATATTTAGTATGTGTTATATGGCCTTATTTCAATGACTTAAAAATTTAGTTTTTTCAAAAACCATGCATAAACGTTATTTTCTCAAAAATTCAAACATGTACACACATGTTGCTCACATATTATTGTAGCCCAGTTTGTGCTGAATACAGTGTTATCAGAATTTAGCCATTAATATGTTTTTAAGCAACTAAAAAATTTACAAATTTCAAGGCATATCAAAACTTATCCAGGGCCCAAAACACCCTCAGACCCCAGAGGGTTAAGCCTGGCCTATAATAACGGTACCATATTAATATACATATATGGTCCTAATAAAGTGCCTGACATGGTCTTCTGCTGTGTAGTCCATCTGCCTCAAGGTTCAACATGTTGTGCATTTTTAGATGCTATTCTGTTCACTAAAATTGTAGTGGTTATCTGCGTTGTCGTACATTTTCTGTCAGCTTGAACCAGCCTGGCCATTCCCCGTTGACCTCTCACATCAACAAGGGTATCAACAAAGGTATTTCCATCTGCAGAACTGTGGCTCACTGGATGTTTTTTTGTTTTTGGCACCATTCTGAGTAAACTCTAGAGCATGAAAATCCCAGTAGATAAGCAGTTACAGAAATACTCAAATCAGCCCGTCTGGCACCAACAATCATGCCATGGTTGAAATCACCGAGATCACATTTGTTCCTCATTCTGATGGTTGATGTGAATTAATATTAACTGAATCCCCTCAGCTGTATCTGAATGATTTTATACAAAAATCTGGTGCCACACAATTG
The DNA here is from genome assembly GCF_025860055.1 of Xyrauchen texanus. Taxonomy (NCBI): domain Eukaryota; kingdom Metazoa; phylum Chordata; class Actinopteri; order Cypriniformes; family Catostomidae; genus Xyrauchen; species Xyrauchen texanus. The sequence continues at coordinate 19,887,220 of NC_068309.1, read as the reverse complement.
GCTGATTAGATAATCACATGAATATGTAGGTGTACAGGTGTTCCTAATAAAGTGCAATAGAGTGTATTTACATACTTTGATACATTGCAAAGCCTTAAAATAATTATTATTGATGTACAGTGTCAAATACTTGTACATTAGGCCTATATTTTAATTTAACTTATAACCGACAATCATTTTAATATGGGAGGGACAATGAAACATATAGCTGAACTTGAGCTTTTTTCCAAAAGTTTAGATACAATTATGAAGTCACGCTCAGTTTGCTTCCCTAAGCCTATAGCCACACTGACGTGTTGCACTTTTCTGGCTTGTTTTGCATGTGCCTCAAGTCAGTATACATACTAATGGAGGACTAGCAGGCAGCTGCAGTGGGTAAGATTAAAGCAGGTGCATGGGTAGTGTAGGTTCCCTAGTTTGACAGTGCAGGTGAAAGCCACACCCAGGGCCCATTTGTGCAGACAGGTGCTTGACAGTATGGAGCACCATACAGAGCCCAGGGCCCATTATTTTTGCTCTCACCAATCCTAGCTTAATCCTCTCATTTGCGAGGTCACCGTGAATCATTATACAGTAGGGTTCCATTCCCCAACTTAAATACATGACCTTAGGGATCTGCTTAGCCCCACTCTTCTGTCTCTCTTCACTCACTGTCTTTCTCACCCTCTCTGTCTCTCATCCACTTTTTTTTTTATTTGAGTCCAGAAAAGCGTGTAATTAAATCTGCAGAGAGTGCATGGGCAGGAACAAGTGATGCAGTCAGGAAGAATATGTGCATTGCTGCACAGCGGAATAAACAGAGGCATGATGAAAGATGGAATGTAAGTTGCACTGCATCTGACAAAGCAATAGAGACATGCTTGCCGCTCTAAAGCATACAAGGGTGGTTTTCCCACTGTGCCCTTACAAAGGCAGGGCACACTCATTTTAGGCGACAAGGGGTGTTTTTAAACTTTTCCATATGGTGTTATTCTCAACTTAGGTCCTCAAATACCTCTAGTATAGCATCCAGAGAGTGATAAAGTGCTTGTAATAGTACAAAGTCAACAAAATATGTCCATCAGATAAGAGCTCTTTTTGTGAACATAGGGAGCTGCCTTGAAGCCTACGGCCTACATGCATCAGGGGCTGTATTTCCGAAACTACCCATCTTAGGTTTTTACAATATTTGACAAGTAGAACATATCCACCCTTTTCCTGAAAGCAGAATTGTTCCATGATTCATAACATTTAAGCATTTACATTTGTTTGACAGACACTTTTATCCAAAGCAAAGTACACTATAGTCGCATTATTTAAGACAGAATTTTTCTAGTGCTTTCACTCGCATTGGCGCATGATAATGTGATGTTTAGTGCATTACACTTGTAAAAATACCACAAAAAAACAAACATGTTGCTCTATGACCATTGTTTGACAGTGCCACACACATTAAAGTTTAGAGAGTGGTTGGATGACGTGAAGCTATGGACTCAGGTTAGTTACTTTAATATCATGAACTAAATTGAGTTGTTACGACAGCCACCATTTAGAATGTTCATGTTGGTATTCTTTACACTGCTTCTTTTGGAGACCGGAACCAGAAAAAAGTCCAGTGGCAATTAGAATCATCATGGTGGTGCCCAGTGATTGGTGTGTGTATAGATGTTAACTGGATTCACCATGGTTACTAAGAGATAAGGTAGCATTCTACAGTTAGGATGCGTCTGTAATATGGCATCGACATCAGATCTATGGTGCCTAAATGGAAAAGTACACAGGAAAAAAAAATATAATTGTGTCTTAATATTCTCACTCTCAAGTTATTCCAAACACATTGGCATTCTTTCTTCTGTAGAACTCAAAAGAAGCTATTAGGTAGAATGACAGCTTTAGTCACCATTCACTTTCATTGTATGAAAAACAAAAACAAAAAGATGCATTGAATTGTGACTGAGGATATCAGTCCCTAACATTCTGCCTAACATCTCCTTTTGTGTTCCACAGAAAAGAAAAAAAAAAGTAATACTGGTTTGGTACAACATGAGGCTGAGTAAATGATTACTGAATATTATTTTTGGGGTGAATTATCCATTTAAAATTTGACCTCCATGAGCAGCTCCCTGGGTTTTGAAACAGAGCAAAAATGTACAAGAAAGGCCTTGAGACAGGGGGGCGAGGCGACTTGCTTCATTGACTTATAAACCATGCAAGAACATTGTCTTTCAACTAAAACTTTGGTTTAGTTGAAAGACAATTTTGAGGTATTAAAAAGAGAGTTGCAGAGACATTTATTTAATCCCAGGAGTTACAGTCGCAGAAGGGACAGCAGGCTGCCTCTAAAATCGCTTTGGGTTCCTGCTGCTGCTATGCCACTTATATAAGTACAGCAGTTCACTGCACTGCAGGGTGCATGCATGGAGCAACAGCCAACAGAACGGCACCAAAAGCTGACAATGCATTGTTGTTATGGAGTCCCATAAATATTTAATACATAAGCTATTTCCTTAAAAGAGGGAGATGTTCAGATCTTCTGCACCCTTCGGCACCATCTCCAACAAGGATGAATCTTCTGTGTAAAGCTCTTGGATCTGCAGAGCACCTATAGTCAGTGCCAGTCCTACCCCATTTGGCACCCTAGGCTAGACCCTCCAGTACCCCCTGCCCATCTCTAAAATTATTAGAGAGATGTATATTACTTTTTACAAAAAAAGTACAAATTAACACATAATACACCCTAACGTGTATAACCCCAAACTAGCAAAACATTAATTATAACAATGTGTCATGGCTCCGGTGAATTTGTTTGGTTGTTATTTCTCTCCCTAATGTTTCACAGGCACTGCTGGTATGCATGATCAGTGTTACCATGGGAACACTGATTGTTAACAGGGGAACATTTATAATGCCACTAATTAGTAAGCAAGCAGCACCTGGTTCTCCGCTGATTCACTCCCTACTTAATCCCTTCGTGTTGTCAGTATCTTAGCTAGATTTTGGTTTGGTGTGAAGTCACTGAACCTCCAACAAATTGCAAAATCGGTGTGAGACACAGTGGCTTGAAAACTTCTACAGGTCTCTATCTAACCATTAGATGACCAGGTGGAGGATCGGTTCTGATCTGGGGGTGCTCAGTAAGGCTGGTATTGGGCAGATTCATCTTTGATTAGGACGCATGAATCAAGCTTCGTACAAGATTATCCTGGAAGAAAATTTCCTTCTGCTCTGACAATGTTCCCCAACTCTGAGGATTGGTTAATCCAGCAGGACAATGCTCCATGATCAAGATTACATTTTTATTTGAAATTTGGGAAAAATGTTGTCAGTACTTTTTAGAATCTAACAAAAATTGCATTTTTACATATATATATATATATATATATATATATATATATATATATATATATATATATATTAGTAAATCCAGAGAAACCAGGGCTGTATATTGTAGAGCTGTTGGAAAAAATTGTTTCAGCGATGCATAGTGATTCATACTCAAACGATTCTGAATCGATTCTCAAAAGATTCAAAATCGATTCTTATGGTAGTAAGGCATTTAGTACATGGTCTGTTTGTTCTGTGGGAGGGGTGCCACAACACCTCAGAGGAACACACAGGGCGCATTTTGTTCGACATAGATTGAACACATACTTATTGGCTCGGTAGATCCTCGCCCTTGTCTATGTCACCTAATGGGTTGACCAGCCCTGCCTAAAGTGAACATTCCCCCCACCTTGATGCCTGTAGCGAAAAGTAAAACAATTGAGGTGGTGGGGTAAAAATTTTGAAGTTTCAAGTTTATAATTTTACCTAAAAAATATATTGCATTTATATTCTATCATCGATAGCTATCATTTTATTTTTCATATTGATTGAGCACCACTTAAGACAAGTGTGTGAAAAGATGAAACATACTGTGCCATTAAGTCAACGAACACTATTTCTATTCAACCATAACACAAACTCAGAACAAGAAGTTAGTTTACGAAATATAAACTGTTTTTCTATAACTTGTTTTTATTTGTAAGGATGTTCGCACACAACCTTCATACAGCTAGACTGCAAAGGTTTTCCTGTCATTATAAAAATAATGGAATCATTGTACTTCCATGTCTTTTTTTTACATTTATGCATTTGGCAGATGCTTTTATCCAAAACGACTTAGCCCTTATTACAGGGACAATCCCCCAGGAGCAACCTGGAGTTAAGTGCCTTGCTCAAGGACACAATGGTGGTGGCTGTGGGGATTGAACCGACAACCTTCTGCTTAACAGTTTAGTGCTTTAGCCCACTACGCCACCACCACAGCTCTACGCTCCTGTAATGGCTTTACGATGAAATACAGCAGAACGTTCAGCAAAGTCCAGTGAAGATGAATGTGAAACAAGTGAGTAAAAATTGCAATATATCAGTTTTAAATCGAAATACACTAAACAGAGAATCACATTATTATATCACAACCCAGATATTGATATATCATATCACTAGGTCCCTGCTGATTCCCACCCCCTAAAAAATGTCCTCTAAACAAACACCAAAAGACTTCCTTGTGCATTAGATACATTTCTATTTTCAGAATTGTCTGAAGGTACGACACAAAATCCTCCCAGAGGCTTTGAGCTCTGTTTTTCTGTTTTTCTACAGAGGTGAAGGGCGAGAGAGAGAGAGAGAGGGTGTGTATGCACGCTGGAAATAGGGCAGCTGCTCCTACAGGAGGCATCATTCATCATCCCCTCAGATGGTCTTCATCTCTTCCTGCTGCACTCGAGGCCAAAACACATTTACCTAAAAGGATTTCTGCAAGCTAAGGTGGCACTCATTCCCAGTGTTGGTGTGTAAGTTTGTGTGTTTTTGCAGTGATAGGAAACAAAATTGCATGCAGCAGGGTAGGGCTACAAAATAATGATGAAAATCATAAAAGTCGATTATAGATTCTAATTGCAATCAATCATTTCAACTAATTGAAATTGCAAACGCAAACACTAAGTGACTGATAAGGTGTAGGTGTAACAACACTATGCATTGCTTACATAACCCACGTCTGAAGTGTCATTCCTCCTTATTTCTTCTTCTCTCACACTCTATCCGTCCAATCTCAATACAAAGCGAGAGGGTAAAAACAGTGAGAATTGTGTTCCTGAATTACTTTAAACATCATTAAATTAAGACTTTTAAATGGTCAAATAAATGGTTAGCTTCACATTGGACCACTTAACAGAAGGCTTGAGATCAATGTCTTTTTCATGCATTGATAATCTGAAGCTTTTACCGATGATTAGTGATACATATTGGCATATATTTCAGATATAAATTGGGCTGCTCGTTGCACAATAGTCTGTCAGTCATTTTCCTCAATACAGCTTTGGTAAAGTGTGTGGCAACAGAAAAAAATCCATAGTCCAAATAAACTACACTTACAGCAGTAATCATTTTGAAATTCATTCAATTTTAATTGTAATTTCTGAAATTTAAATTAAAATAATGCATCTTGTGTACACTCTAATTTCAGGAATTGAATTTAACTGGAATTTGAAAAGCATTCTTACACTGAATTCTGAAAGACAAACAACCTCGGCATCAAGATACTTGACCTGCATTTTCTACACCATTTAATGAACTTCTACGATGCTGATGCAGTACTGCTGAAAAATGCATTTAAACCAAGCATGTGAGATGACGGGAATTAATTGTCAGCTGTTGTTTTAAACAACTCCAAGTTTTCAATTATTCTACTGACACTACAAAATAACTGATTAAAGAGACAAGGTTACATTCAAGGTGGAGCTTTCTGATGGAATCAAGTAGGAATCATGTGTAACCAAGCAAGCTCAGTTATTTAGATGGACATGTGACTTTGAATAGAGAACGTCTAGGTTACTGTTGTATCCTCCAATCCCTGATGGAGGGAACGAGACGTTGTGTCGAATAAGCGACACTAGGGGCCTCTCTTGAGAGCCTCGCGCATCTCTGAACTTGAGAAAAGGCCAATGAGAAATTGGCAGACAGAATTTGCATGTCCCGCCCCCGGACTTACGGGTATAAAGGGAGGGAAATGCATCTCTTCATTCAGGATTTTGCCTGATTAGCCGACAATGAGGTTCGGCTGTAACAGTGGCTCGGTTCAGTGACGTGGCCGGGAGGACAAAATGTCACGTTCCCTCCATCAGGGAATGGAGGTTACAACAGTAACCTAGACCTTCTCAGTCTGTCACTCACTTCGACATTGTGGGTGTCCAATTTTAATCACCCCATGCACTGAACCGTGTACGTGCGCTGATTACGCAGGTGCGGGCAGGCAGTTGTGTGCCAAAAATGACAGGCCGTGTCAGATTGCACGTACCCTTCCCCAATGCCCCATAAGATCGTCATAGCCTTCTGGTTCCCTATGCCCCGATATGGGGGGAACAAGGCGACGTGCCAAGCATGGGATCAAGCTGAGCCAGCCGTGTCTTTTCTCTCTCTATGTTTTTCGCATAGGTTAAAGCGGCTGGGGCCATCTTAACGCTATCACATGCATAGGGGAAGGTGTTCTTTCCCAATTCCTATTCTTTCAGGGGGGAAAGACCCTGCGAAGACCACACCTGCCCAAGCAGGGGGAGGGAAAGAGTGGTGGAATACATCACACGGGATTCTAAGTCGCATGTGGAGAATCTCGTGGTGGTAGATCCTATCTCATTGGGAGGGAGGAGTTGCTACAAACACGGCGACCGGGGGGCAGTGAGGAATGCCCAAGGGAGCCGCTGTGTACTGCTCTTTTAGAGAATTAAACTATTCTCTTTTAGATAGCACTGTCGAAGCACCCAGGGACAAAGCTGCACTGCCGTACAGAGGAGAAAGCTGCTGATATGCACCGTAGATCCAACAGCATACGCTCTCAGAGATGAAATGAACAGTCTTGTGAATCGCTGCTCACACAACCGGTCAGCTCTGAAGAAACTTTCTGAATGAACAGACTCATTTTCCTCCCCATATACCCGTATGACCGGGGGAGTGACATGCAAATTCTATCTGCCAATTTCTCATTGGCCTTTTCTCAAGTTCAGTGATGCATGAGGCTCTCAAAAGAGACCCCTAGTGTCGCTTCTTCGACACAACGTTGAAGTGAGCGACAGGTGGGGAACAACTATATTGCTCTCCAGACTCCATTAGTCTTGGGAACAAATAGACCCACCACTATGCATTACATCATTCCATGCAAAGGACCGATTGTGCATCCATGGTTGTTCCATGTGAAGTGCTGCTTCACCGCTATTATATAAAAATACTTTTTTCAAAAATATGTACTGCCAGCCTCAGGATAGCCTCAGAAAATGTAACATTCTGCAAAGATACCAAGGCAACAGGGTTAAATATTGTGGTCGTTGCAAAGAAACTGATCTCGCAGAGAAAGTATTGTATTCCAGTTAGAAATAGAGTATAATAGTAGGTACCTAGGCATTTGTGGGGCATTAAATGGCCATGCCTTTGTCAGCCTTTCTCACCCACTGTATGGTGAGAACAAAGTATTTTGCTTTGCATCACAGGGATTATTGCTGTAACAATGGTTAAACAAAAACACTGCTGGCAGACATGAGTGTAAGAGTTGACTGAAGTTGCACTGGCATATAAAGTAATATTAAGAGTGGATGGTTTGCCTACATGCTTCTGCTGACCAATATGGCTTATCCATGTTGTCAAAAGTAATAACACAAGCAGTAGTCTGTTACCCATTTTGAGTGACATAAGGGTTATATTAAAAAAAAGACCTATGTGACTCAATTCAGACATTGTCCAAGAGATAAAATTGGCATACACAGCTGCCACTAATCAATGGTGTCCATACAGACATGACTGTGTGCACCTGCCATATTGGCATATTATGAAGCATCATAATCGCCGTCTAGCCCATTTTCATGGGCTGTCATATTTATACTGACAAAAAATTGTTGTATGGGAAATATAGTGGGTGAGAAAAGCAGGTTGGGAGGTAATGGAAAATGATTGGAAAAAACAAACAAGAAAAGCTCAAAGATGTCTCAATCAGAAAGAGACTTGCTATCATTTGAAATTGGATTATAGGGAAAGTCAATACCAAACAAACAGCTTTTGCAGTTAAAGCTCAACTTACAAAAGGTATTAAGATTAGAGCGGGTGATAAAAACAGTGATTCAAGATTCTTTTGTCTTGGGATTGTTGGTGAAGAGAGTGCCAACATCAGTTTAAAGCCTTTTGTTGGATTTCCATATACTGTGCCGCAAGCCGCATGGATTTCTTCCAGCATTCCATTCCCAGAGTTGGTGTGTATTTTGGGCTAGACTTATAGAGGACCTGGCAGGTTGCAAACGCAAACACTAAGTGACTGATAAGGTGTCAGTGTTTGACAACGCTATGGATTGCTTACATAACCCACGTCTGAAGTGTCATTCCTCCTTATTTCTTCTTCTCTCACACTATCCGTCGGCTTCCAATCTCAATACAGAGCGAGAGGGTAAAAAACAGCTTAATCTTTCTTTCCTCACAAATCAGTGCGGTGACCAGAGATCATCTTTTCTAATGTCGTCTCTCTTTATCTGGAGCTGACAGACACCCAGTGCACCATGGGCCATTTGTCCCATAAAGGTCACTGTAGTGCAAATAACACTGAATTCCTCAACTGAAGAATGCTGAAACAAGACTATACTGGTTTGCTGGTCTTTAAACTTGTCTTCCAGCCTGGCCAAGCTGGATAGTACCCAAAACCAGCAAACAGACTAGCCTGACAAATAGAAGAGAATGCAGTTTTAAATTTAACTTGAAACTTAAAAAACCTGGTGCTCCTGTGTGAGATGCTAACAACAGTGAGATGTGGTGCAATGGTCAAAGATGTCTGTTAGGTGCACGTTAACATAGAACAATAACACTAATATTGTATTAATATAATATTGATGATGGATGCAAAAAATTATTCAGCAAGAATGGTCCCTTAGGCCGCTTTTAGCTTTTTTTTCAGCAGGTTTAAAAATCATGCTTTTAGAATCTTCTACAAACTGTGGTGGCTGTGTTAACCAGTGGAGCAGCATGGCTACAAAGGGGCATACAGTAGCTTTGTCTCATTCTCATAAATATTCTAGAAGGGTTCCTTTCTTCTTTTCTTTTTCTCACTTTTTCTTGTATCTCACTTCACTCCATCTCACTGCCACTCCCCCTCCCTCACTGCACCTGGGCTCCTTGGAAACACAGTCCAGGGATTGCATCCCAGGGTGGTAACATCCATCAACCCTGACACCAATCACCGGAAACCCCCACAAAATGCTTCCTCCAATTTGTTTGCTATTTCAATGTCTTTCAGTGAAGCCTCCATCACACCTGTCACAACCACCTGCTACACATTCCACAGAGCATGGAAGGAAAAGGAGAGAAAGCGTTTATGATTGGGCCATAATTTATAATCTTCAGGCATTATTTTTACCCACCAAACACCAACACTACTCCATTGATCTCCACTAACAGTGAATGGTAGCAGTATGCAAAATCGGAGAGCACTGCCAACAGATAGTTTATTACAAAGCAACTCCATTTGTGAAAAAAAAACTAGGCCTAAACATATTGTGGATGTATTAAGAGTCTACCAGTCACGTTTTAGTTAAAATGAAGTCAAATTTTACCTGTGTTAAGATTAGTTTTAAAATTATTTTTTTTAGAAGTGGTAATGTTGTGCACATGTCCACAAAACCACAACGCCACACCCATATTTACATACATAGCTTAAAACGACCTTAGAAACATTATAGATGGGTTAGTCATGTTCACCTTGTCATGTGTGCATTTATTTACTGGAAAATGTTTACACTTGAAGAGCTCTGAAAGCCTAGATAGCTGTAATAATAACTGTAAAATAATTAAATGCCTCAAAGCAGAGCATTTTCATTAAACATAAAAACACATATAATATAAACCAGGGGCGATTCTAGGATTTCAAACTTAGGAGGTAAACATTTTTAATGTATAAAAATAACCAAAATAGAGTTATATGGTGCCATTTGAGAGTCATGAGACGTGTCAATGGGGATCTCTGTGCACTTTGCTAGTTTTTAATTATTTTTGTGTCATAAACCGGTGAGATTCGATACACTCTGACATATTGAACTCACAGAACAGTTATGAACAAATAATTCAAAATCCTCGGACTCTGGAGACATTTAAAGATTCTTACGTGTTCAAGCTGATACCCCAGAAAGGGCCGCAGGCCACGGACTCATATTGGACAGAGCTGTGGGAGAAAATCAGCGTCAACTCTCCAGCATGTCCGTGATTCTGACGAAGGTCATACATCGATCAATCACTTCCATGGAGACAAAATCACTGAGTTGGTTACAAGAATCGGGAACATCGAGAAACAAATAGATTATCAGAAGTCATCGGAGAGGGAATTAGCTGCTAACCCGCTAGAGACCCAGGCAAAATGTACGTTTCATAGGATGTGAAAAATCTTTGACTTACAGATATTTGGAGACTGTTGAACACATCTGGTAGGGTCTATAATTTATTTAATTTAATTATTAATTTATTTCATCATAATTTATTCTAGAATAGATTTTTTCTGATACCTAAGTCCCTCATTTCATATGTTTTTGATTGTTCAATTGGAAACATCTTAGTCTTCTATCACTGCCTGGTGTGTTCAGAGGTGTTGCCACATATGGAGAAAAGGCAATCATATAGTTGGCGCTTTAATGTATCCCTTTTGAAAAATCCTGATTTCCAACAAATGTTAAAGGCTGAAATCAATGTTTATATGGAGAACAAATGATCCTCAGTATCCTCTGTGGGTGTGGATTGGGAGGCACTTAAGGTGGTTCTTAGCAGTCGGATCATACAGTAAGCCTCATTCATCAAAAAATCCAACGCATGAGAACTCTTGGATGTGGAAGGGAATATTAAAAATGTGGAGGCAGAACTGTAGCACCGAATGTCGTTTGATGGCCTCAGAGAATTGACCAATTTAAATACAGATATAATACTATTTTCTCATGGAAGGTAGAGTTTTGGCTGTTCAAGGCAAGACAGTCATACTTTGAGTCGGGGGATAAAGCAAGGAAGCTTTTGATTACATATATATAACAGAGAGTGCCTTTTTCTACCATTTCCTCAGAGAAAACGGCTAGTGCTGAAATATTTACCTCAGCCATTGATATTAATAATGCTTTTAAAGAATTCTATATTGATTTCTATAGTTCCACATATACTGATGAAGATATTAGAAATTTTGTGGAACCATTAGATCTCCCTAAACTGACGACTGAGCAAAAAAAATTATCTTGATTCTGAGATAACCTTGGAGGAGCTTGGCGAGGTAATTAAGGCCTTGCCTACAGGCAAGGCTCCGGGGCAAGATGGCTTTGCCTCTGAGTTTTTTAGATCTTATGCTACAGAATTGGCACCACTTTTGAAAGAAGTTTATACGGAATCATTAAAGCTTCCACCAACCATGACGCAAGCCCAGATCAGTCTGATTCTTAAAAGACTAAAGAGGATCTGGCAGGTAGCAAACGCAACACTAAGTGACTGATAAGGTGTCAGTGTTTGACAAAGCTATGGATTGCTTAGATAACCCACGTCTGAAGTGTCATTTATATAAGGTTATCGTCTAATTTCCCTGATCCAGCTAGACGTAAAAATATTGTCAAAACTTTTGGCTAAACGATTAAATAAAGTTATTACACCTCTTATAGATCGGGTGGGGTTTATTCGGGGGCCACAGCTATTCTGATAACATTTGGCGTTTCATCAATATCATGCGGTCAGTGGCGAATGATCAGACTCTGGTCGCTACCCTCTCACTTGATGCCGGAAAGGCATTTAATATTGTAGAGTGGGATAATCTTTTTAAAGTTTTGGAAAGATATGGGTTAAGAACTACTTTTATTGAATGGATTGTTACTTTATAGACACCCAGTAGTGGCTTTACAAACACATTGATTCATTTCAGATTATTTGAGTCTGAGTAGGGGCATCTGGCAGGGTTACCCTCTTTCCCCATTATTGTTCTGTCTTGCCCTGAAACCATTATCAGCCAAAATAAGAAAGGAGGATGATTGTCCAGGGGTGATGGTGGGAGGTGTGACACATAAGATATTGCTTTATGCAGATTATATTTTATTATTGGTCTCTGACCCCACTAGATCTATGCCTTGCCTCCACAGGATTATTCATTCCTTCTCTAAATTCTCAGGATACAGAGTCCGTTGGTCTAAATTCGAAACTTTGGCTCTGAGAGCTTTTCAACTGGGCACCTTCCAGTGGCCCAAACAGGGCATTAAGGGCATTTTATTCCCAGCAAATATGTGTGATTTAGTTAATTTTGACCCTTTAATAAAAAGGTTTTCGAATGATGTGAGAAGGTGGGCTTCATTACATTTATCTATGATTGGGAAGGTTCATGTTATTAAAATGAATTGTATTCCAAAATTCAACTACCTATTCAACTACAGTTCATGTAGATGTCCCCCTCTCTTTAAGCAATTTGATAGCATAGCAAAGACCTTTCTTTGGAATGATGAACCTCCCAGTTTACATTTCGACAAATTACATGGATTTTAGGGGGGAGGAGTTTAATGTGAATAATTTATTCCATATTCTATGTTGTGTTTGTTTGTTTTATGACTGGAATCATAAAAAAAAAAAATATTTATATAAAAAAGATAACCAAAATAACGTTTATACAGACAAACCACATATTATTGTAGCTGTCTATTAATTGGCAGAACATTTCATCTGTCATACTCATTCCTTTTTTTCCTCTCTCCATTTATTAACAAACATTATAGAACATGAATCAATTTCTATAGTTTCTTTAGTTTCACAACTTCTATAGTTTAAAATATTTCTAACCACCAAAAAAAATTACTACAGTACATTACAATTATTTAGTGGAGTGAATTACATTTAGATGGTGTTTCAGACACTGTTTCAGGTGTCTGTCATTCAGATTTGTTCACTGATTTTGTAGTGGCAATTTTTGTAAATTACACCTTATCCAGTAGGTAGCAATAAATTAAGGTCTTTTATGTGTTTTGAGTGCATCATTATACCATTAATAAAGCACAGAGTTGTTCACAATCAAAACAAGTCTAATTATACTTGCGTATCTACAAACCTAAAAAGGGAATTCGCCAGAGTGTTTAAGGATCATAAGCGTTTTCAACACAACTGACAACAGAGCTAACATTTTGTGAACTGCTATGCATTATTTTACAAAAAGACAACATAATAATTGATTCAATTATGTCCTGATGTAATTCTAATGCCATCAGTCACTTGTACAAAACACTTTTACAAAAAAAAAAGGTATATGCATTCTGTTGGTAAAAATAATTATATGCTCACTCACAGCCCACACTCGAATGCTATTGCTCGAGCTATAGTCAGTGTTTACAAGCATGAAAAGCCACCAAAGCAGCCTGGCGCTTTAAAATAGAGATCATTGCGGGAGAGGCATTGAGAAATATGAGCCAGTGTATGAATGTGAAAGACAATGATTTGTTAATTTAAAAGACCTGTTCGAAAAGACAGAAAAGTAAAAAAACAAAACATCACTACTGTGCACAGTGTAGAAAGCGCACAGCTGACTGGGGCAAGCAAGCGTTACATTGCGTCAAGAATATTAATGAACCATGTGGAATTTCAGCACCGGCGCTCAATATTCAGCAGCGGTGGTGCGCCACTGCTAAATGCATTTAGGGGAACCACTGAACTCTATTCACATTATTAATATAGTACATGATTCTGTCCTCATTATTTGTATAAAGTGTATGTTATTCCAAAGGGGGGGAAAAAAGAAAGTTTTAGAAGTTTCAGGCACCTCTTATTTTCTAAAGAAAATGTAAACATCTAGTTGAAAATACAGTTTCAATGAATAATACATAACATGACAGAAGTAAAATGGGTTGCAAATGCCCTGTCATGTTCACTTTAGAGGCTGCGAAGGCAGAGAAAAGGGTGAATCCCAAACTTAACCGTAAAAATGTCTTTAAATCTATTGGAAATGAAAATTCTCCTGATAGTTCCGTATGAAAGGTAAATCGAAAATTCAGATATGAACACTGATTTGTCACCACAGCTTGAAGTAGATCTGAGGCTTATAATCTTTATGAATTTCTTCTTTCAAGAAACTCATGATGCACTGTGATAAATAATAATCAGACACTGAATTGCATGGTTCAGCAGAGCAACAATTTAGGAAATGTTCGAATCACTATTCTTAGACAGCGAAGCACTGATCTCCAAAGAAACCACAATGATGCACATTAGCACTGTTGTACCCCCCGGTGTCCATATTCATTAGAAATGACTGCTTGTAAGGCTTAGCCAGCCATTCGCACATACATATTTTGAGCTCAGAACACCAGGGATGGGGTTGGCTGATACAATCTAGCTCAGATCTCTCCCTGTCGGGGCAACCTTTGCTGTGTGTATGAGTGTTTGTGCAGAGCAGAGGAAATTTGACAGTGGTCTGACATTGCAGTGGTCTTCAGCTAGAAATGCCCCCACCTCCTCCAACCTCCATCACATGCCTGTCCTTGAGACCCAAACAAAACATCCAGTGCAGAATTTTAGTCAATCACAAGTCAACACATGCTTGGCCCTTGACAATACATGACAGCACATGCTAATGGCTTTCACCGGGGCCTTTGACAGGGCTTCTCAATCTCATAGGTCACAGGAACCTCATTTCAATGAGAAGTAGTTAGCACACATTAAGGTATACAGTGAACATGGACATCTAACCTTATGGCTTTCTGAGTAAGATCGTTCAGGTAGTGCCTGAAGAGTCACTGAACTTTCTATTTCACTTTTGACTTTCCACCCCATTAGTGTGAAGGCCTCTGCTCAGGGTAACGGTAGAGAAATGGCTCATACGACAAGAGCCTGATGGCTTCACATTAGACATTATCAATATTCAACTTGACACGGAATGCCAAATGTGTTTCCAACATTTTGTTTTTGCAGCTGAGAGCTTTCATACTCGCAACTTCCACAGCTAATAAATAACTCATAAGTTTGTGAGTCTTTTTGAGTCATTAAAGGGTTAAAAATATAGTATTATTATCTCTATGGTGTAACTTACCATACTTCTCTGTAAAAAACAACAACAACAAAAAGAAACCATACGTTTCGCCACCCATGGTTCAGTAAACATTTGCACCGCAGTTCATGTCAAGTCAGACAAGAACGCATCTGAAGCATATGGTTTGGCGAAGAAAAAACAATGTCAAATACAGTATATATAGTTAGAACCTCCGCTAATGCACCTGTATGACACCGTATATGGATGCAATGTGAGTGCCGTAAACTCATGGTAAAACAACGAATATGATGACGATATAAGCGCAGGTGAGCCCGGAATGTACACAGTCCCTTCTGTTTTTAAGCAGACACTGTCTATTTTGATAGACATAAAACAACAACTAAAGTGCCTGGGTTGTTCATTGACAAATATATTGCCCTACTCAGTTGATGAATATTTGGAATTTCAGAATATGATTAAAACGTATCTCATATCTATTTGAATAGCAGGGTTAATCCATCTATATTGATGTACAGCATCTGAATGTTAACTATATGTTAACTTGAGTTTTAAATGCACTTCATGTTGATGCGTGTGGCATAATAATGAAAGTATTTTGATAAAATGTTGATCTAGTAATTAGAGAAAAGCGTTTTGTTTTTTTAAAGGACCCTAACAAAAACAAACCATAGCTTTATTATAGTAATATTGTAGTAATGATGACTGAAGTAACCATGAATATTGTAACTATGGATTTATTGGCTGAAACCATGGTTTTGCTACAGCAATACAGTAGTATCCATATAATAACCATGATTTTACTATATTAATATTGTAGTAACCATGACTGTATGCACCATGGTTAATTTTGTCGTTTTCTGGGCGATATGGCTAAAATTGTTATCACGATAATCTTTTTCATATTGTTCGATATCGATATTTATCACAATATACATTTACACATTGCACTTTCTTTTTTTTATTTCAAAGTTGATGGAAGAAAAGAAGAAACAATTCATTCTAAACAGTCAAAATAGTCTCTTCAAAACTGCACAGGGGGTCCAGAGACGGCCAAAGCAGTGGGGTCTGTGGGATCTTTTACCAAAGATATTTATAGTTTATCAATTGAAAATGAATGTTAAAAGATCATCTGTTTGTTCTGAAGCATAGTGACAGCAGTCCAATATTTGTTGGAATATTTTTACATTAAAATGAAATATTTTTTATATTTCTTTAGATTCAGATACCCAAGTATGGGGCATATAAGCCCTTGTGACTGTGGAATGATGCTGAATGTGGGTTCAGGGGTGTTCCAAGTGAAAATGTAGAAAACGTTTTTTTTTTTAAATGTAAACATTTGTATATTTTCAATAAAGTGAGAGACTAGTCAACCAACAGGGTGGGAAATTAACTTTTTTGCCCACCAGCCACAGTGGCTGGTGGATGCCCAATTTTACCAGCCACTTATATTTTTTACTAGCCACTTTTTCCGGAATTCAAATTTATAAAAGAAAGTGCACTAGCATATTTTGAATTGCTTCAATAATTTTTTTTTTATTATTAATACAAAAGTAATACATAATAAATCAATAAAAAGTGATGTGAAAAAAGTCACTTTAGTCTTCTCCTGGGGTCCCGTCTTCGCCAGCTGTATGGCAGTGCACTTGATATGAGACTTGGATGACTCGTGCTCTTTTATTGACTCTATTTTAAGGTTAGTTGTTCCTCTAACGAACGAATTGTTTGCATTTTCGGACGACGCATAGGTTCGACAGTAAGTACAGTGCATGGACTGTTCGACGGGAAGGTAGGCTAACCATTCCCTCGTTTTCCCTTCGTCATCAATGCGCCACTTATTCGAAAAGTACCTTCTCTTTTTATTTACTTCGCCCTCAACAGTTTGTACAGCTACTGCTGACTCCGCGGCGGGCCTCTTAACACCGGGTATATGTCGCCACATTTTTTTAATTTTCCTTTCGTCTGTACTGTATGTAGGCCTACCTCAGCTCAGCTATATGTGTCACTGAAAACCAATCAAATTAGTTACTTGACAAAAGTGCATTATTGTTACTTAGCAACAGCATTCTTTGACAAAAGCTGTCCAATCCGTTACAAGGAATGTTTTAAGTAGTAACCAATAAAAATATGTTTTACAATCTACCCGCCACTGTGGCTGGTATACAAGGCAAAGTCATGCGCCACTTTGAAAAAGTACCCGCCATTGGCTGGTGGCGGGTGCTAATTTCCCACCCTCTTTTCTTTATCCATTCCAAACATCTAATTAATTTTCACAAAATTAGAACAGAAATCGATTTGTTTATTATTAAAGGCTCATAACATGCTGATTAATAAAGATACATTTAGAAGGGAAAAACTATTTGGTCTTAAAGGTGCTTTGAAACCACGTTAACTCATGCGGCGCTTCATGTCTACACACATGCAAGGAAAAGAGGCAACGTGTGTGGAGCGGGACAGGGCAGAAATTATGCATGTTTGTTGCAAGAGAACAATATTCAAGATTACAGCGCAGAAAGATCAGAGCTGTTGTCCACATCACTGTTGATCTGTCATGTTCTTCACTAGAGACGAAGTCTCTGTAATGAAGTCTTGCGGTGCGGATGGAATCAATCCGGTGTCCGATGTAACCTAATTGTTAGCAAGGCAACTAGCATTAGCAAGTTCATCCAGTCTGACCCTACGTAACCACTGCCAAATTGTGAGCGAAGCTGAGAGAGTTTTCAATTAATTCCTATGAAAGTCGAGCGTCATGCTCGCAAGGTGGATCATAGGATTGGTAGCGGTACGGAGAAAGCTCTCTCCTAGCGCTGTGAGCGCCTTTTGAGTGGATTTCGTCCGCCCCAGCGGAAATGCAGCCTGAGAATGCCGAAGTGCTTGTGTTTTAGCGACACGTAGTACATATCGAAAATCCCTCAAAAGCTTATCGTGGATTTTCTTTATCGTGATATATATCAATATCATTTTATCGCCCAGCCCTAGTAGTTACTATGGTTTTACTAAAAATACCATGTTGAAACTATGGTTACTGTACTAAAACCGTAGTGATTTTTCATAAGTTGCTAAAGTGGAACTGCAGTGTTTGTTACCAAACTGTCCTTACTTTGGATTTTTTCTTTTCTTTTCCTGTACATAAAAAACAAACTGTACCAAAACCGTGACCCTAACACCGTGATACAAACTGAACCATGAGGAATTTGAACCATTGCACCCCTAACAGTTTCATTTTTTTGTGCACGCCCAGTTGGGCTACTAATGGAAAGATTAGTTTAATGCTGCCTTTATTTCCTGTTTGGAGCTTGACATTTTTGGACCCCATTGACTTGCATTGTATGGCCAAAAACACATAGACTCTTCAAAATACCTTAGTTTATATTCAACAGATGAAATAATGTCATACGAATTTGGGGCAGCATGAAGGTGAATAAACAATGAGAGAATTTTCATTTTATGGTGAACTATCCCTTTACGATCAGACTAAAATGAGCAGGATCCTCGTTAAAAATACACTTCAGCAGCTCATCTCTAACATCAGGATCCTTCTGAAGTTTTTGCAGCGCTGCAGGTGTCACACACAGCCAGGAACTGAGCAAGGTTGGACAGACTTTCCCCATTTTTGCTCTTTCAGTTAGTTCTGGTTCTGACTGGGTGGGCAAAGTTTTTGATCTCTCAGTGGGTGTCACTGATATACCTGTAAACGTGAAAAAGCATGTGTTGGAGAGCCATGTATGTCACAAACAGCATATTTTCACAGCTTTCTGTAGATTTGACTGGAGGTTTTGTGTTTTAAAAGTTACAACCACATACACTATGTTTCCAGTGCATATCAAGCTCTTTAATCTTAAAACAATCAAGGGAAATTTGATTCCTCATGATAGTTCCCCAAAAAAGAAATGGCTCACAACAGACATCTGTTCATGAATGGGACTACAATTGTCATGCTGTGTATTTGTCTATGCGTACAGCCATAAAAGCCAAATATTGCATTGATTTCTGAACCCATTCTTTTTATCTCATCACATTCAATTCAGACAGTGAGAATACAACTGAAATATAATTTATTTTACCCGGTGCTGCAGATTCAGCGGTGGTGGTCAGTGGAGGAAATAATGTCTTAAATTCTATAAATTCAAGTCATCCACTGCAAAGAGTGCCCGGGAATAATTATTGTTTTTTATTTATATGACAGGAACAACACAGAATGACATGTTTAAATAATGCTTAATGCAGCAGATGGTCTGTACAAAGCTTTTTCCTCTACCTCTACCTCTATGTTTTTAAATAAGTTAATAGCTTTAAATATCATCACCTTACTGCTTTGTTTTTGTCACAATTATTGAAGATATTAATGTTTGAAAGTAGAGAGACTTGCTGAAAGCAGAAAGACTTGCTAAGGGCCATTTAAGATTTGGCCTAAACATTAAGCTATTTAAAATAAGTTCAAATCAATTAACAGGATTTAAATATTTCACATTTTAACCGCAACTGATTAACATAGTTTAAAGCAAAGCTGAAGCATTATGTGTAAGTCAGACCAAACCCCACACGCATTTAAGCAGCTTTATATAAAATCTTTTTTTTTTTTTTTTAATCCCATAAAATGTGTAAACTTGACAGCTTTAAACTCCTAACATTTGTTAGGTTCAAGTCCAAATCCTTTGTGTATGTTGATGGAGAGCCCCTTAACACATGACGCAGTTAATAAATAGAGTTATAGTGTTCTATTCGACATTAAAATAAAAGACTGTACTTGTGGGGAGGAACAGACATGCTTGCTCTACAAAGAAAAGCTAGAGTGGGTTTATGTAATTGGATTATTAGTGTTTAAATGGGTACTGTGGGCCTACAGCCTCACTCAAACTGGTCCCCTGTTGGAGGAAAGGCAATATTTTGCACCCCAATGTTGTGTTCCACACAAAAATGTATTTATCAGAGTTGAAACCCAACAAAAAAGGCCTGCCAAAGTAAGATTTGCAGCTGTCTGGGTGTGAAAAAGCAGAATTAGAGCACTATACAATATGACTGGGATGTCTGTGTCTGCCATAGCCAGATCCAATTCCAGCCTGGCTAATCCTTAATTTATTTAGCATGGAAAACCAGCATCTTTGTGCTTACCAATTATTTAGGCAGGAAAGAAATTATGTAAAATTCAAATTACATTTGCTGATTCGATGCAACATTACTGTGATTCGCCTGTTACCGGAAGACAACAGGTATTGTCTGTCTGCATGAAAAACAACTAATCATTCCTCTAAATTGCATATTATGAAAAGCCAAATAAATAGACACAAAAAGATGTAAAACATCCAGCAAATCTCTTGCATGCTCCGACAGAAAGATCAATTGTCTGCGAGTTATGCAAGAGAGGATGTGGTTATACAGCACCGCTGTTATCCATCAGAAAAACAGCATTGGCACAGTATTTAGAGAGAGTAAATGTGTGTGTGTGTGTGAGAGAGAGAGAGAGAGAGAGAGAGAGAGACTTCTACATGGGTGACATAATTAATTGACAGCCTGGTTTTAGATATAACCCCCCCAATTGGCAATTTAAATGGCAGAAAGCACTTTTAATGAGTACTCTATTTGCTTCCTTCAAATACCTACACAGTTGCATTATGATGTACAGTTCTGTGCAAAACTCTTGGGCACATTAGATGTTTGACAAAGCCATTTGTCTTAAGATGGTAATGTTATACAGTATATTCTGCTTTAGTTTGTCAATAGGAAATTCCTGCATTCTTAGCCTTCCTGTTGCAAATAGAATACAATAGACACAGAACAAAGATTCCTGCAACAGATAGTATCAAACCCAGATTAGCATCATCAGTTGGATTGCAAGAAGCTTGGAACAACCTAACTGCTGTTGGTGAATTTAGAATTGGTGCTGTTTTAAAGGCATAGGGTGATTGTTTACTGAACATTGTATGAAGTTAATTGAAAAATAAAATAAATTTAATTATTTCTGAAAACATCCTCACTGACCAACATTTTTCATAACTACCAAAAACTCGCACAGTACTGTATGTTGATAGTTAAAATGTCATGTCATATATCATATTATAAAGCTAGGTCAAATTAAATATCGCAAGTTATCCAGTGTCATGAAATATTCAGTCCCCACATAAAATCCTGTCCCCATTGGGTTGTTTGTAATGCATGATCAGAAATGTTTGTTACAAATTCTTGATCATGTAAATACAGTCAGTAAATGTAGTATTACCATATCCATTTGCCTTATAGCATGAAAATCTCTTTTCTAGCTTCTTTCCGCAGTGGAGCACAGATCACAGACCAGCCTCTCTTTTCTGTGATCCAAACTCTACACTGGTTTATTAGATATTACACCATTGTACAAGACATACAAAGCAAAAGAAAAGTAATGAAACTTAATTTATAAGGCCCCCCCTCTTTTCTGTTTTGAGTCTATTCATACGGAAAGCAAGACTGCCCCTCTCATCTACAAAAGTTCAGTTCGCAAACTACTTTGTAAAAAAACGCCCAGGATGCATAAATATCATCCGACTGAGGGGAAATTAAATTCTCCTCAGTTCCGATAATAAACAGTGTTATGGATGCAGGAGCTCAGCTGAGTTGCTTAGATAAAATGAAGGGTCTCTATATTATTGACAATGACCTCATCATTTGTATGTATTTCTCTCCACACGAATCTGTACCAAACGCCCTCTCCAACAGACCCCAATAATACGCATTATTGCATGAGCACGTAATCCGTGATCAATAAAAACATTGATTTTTCTTTCCTGCCTTGTCAAAAAAAAAAAAAAAACAGCAAACAGGAGAAAATGCTGATGAATGAAAGGTCATGTGCAGAAATGGGTCATAATGAATCAAAATCAATCACCAATACAGATGTGAGGATTGCACATTGATCAAGCCCGAAAACAGACAAAATAGTGAATATGTTCTACAATGACCTGGTGGAACGTGAATCTACGTAGACCATTAATTGTGAGTATGCTGAAAAGCACTGTTAGAATTCTGCTGATGTCAGGGATACCCAATGTTTTAACTAAGCAAACTCTGAAAGGAAGGCTAATTAGATCTGGATTAGTCAGATCCAACATACAGACTAAAAGCTTTATTGAATATTGCACTCCAGCGACTTCCAGGAGGGGAGTACAAGCAGACAGACAAGCCCACCCGGTACACAGCTCATCCGCAGCTGATCACACTACAAATGCTACAAGCAATCACAGACATCCATCAGCAATTGATTTAGCTTTTTTCTTGTCAAAGCTAATCTTTTCACTGCTGTTCAGGCTCAATTAGATTAAAAATATGACTGAGCCTCATCAAAACTTTCATCCTGCTAGTTGCACCGCTTGCTCTTGTAAATAAATGTAATGGAGGAGACCGAGCTAAAAGACAATGTCACAATCAAGTAAAATCCAATAATTATCCACCACCAAAACAGAGCTTCAGTAGATGGTGTGGGTGTCGTGTATCCATGGTCAACTAGGCAGACAAGGCGTATAGTTGGAATGGACTCTTTTTACATTTCTATAATTGGAACGTAGAAGTAAACTATTGTGGCGTAAACTTCAATAGGCTCCGTCACATTTACCTTGCCTCTGGCAAAATACAGTTGTCCCAATGGGAATCTGCACATTTAGGAATATGACCTTCCAATGGCAAAGAAATTTCACGTGGGGTTCAAGTTTGGTAAACTTTGAAATTCAAATTGACAGCGTTGACCAATAAGTATGTTTCTTGGTTTAGCAGTGACCTCTATGTGGGTAGTACTTCATACAATACAATTCTACAATGAATATTCACTATGAACGAGTAAATCATTTTTGTGGTGAGTTTTTTACATAACTTTAGTCTCTAAGAGAATAATGTACATCATAAAAATATGCTGCTTGGCTGGGGGGGGGGGGTCTACCCCTACAAGGCTGGGCCCAAAACCGTCAGGGTTTTTTCCTTTTTAGAAATAAACTGCCCTGAGCTCTTGCTTTGGGGGCTGCTGAGGGCTACGAACCAGCCCCCAGTCTTTACGAGGGGGAGAACGATTCGCCACGCTTTGTTTTTGAGCCTCTTGTCTAGAAGGACCAGGGTGGGGCTGGGTGGCTGATGGCTCCTCCCCCTGAGTGTGGCAAGGAAGGAATTGCCCGAAGGCTTCCTCATGGCTTTTTGCCTCCTGGAACCTGGTGATGACTACATTCATAGCGTCACCAAATAAGTCAGAAGGCAAAACCTGGGCATCGAGAAGGAAAACTTTCTCCTTTTCACTAATGCCCAACAGGTTGAGCCATAAGTGTCACTCCGTGCTGACTAAAGCAGACATAGACTGGCCAATGGCTCGAGCCATCTGCTTGGTCGCGCGGAGAGACAGATCCGTGGCTAGACAAAGCTCAGAGAAAGCCTCTTCGTCAACCATGATGCCTACACTCAGGTCCTTCAACAGATCAACCTGGTATGCCTGTAACACTGCCATAGTGTGCAGGGCAGCACCAGCCTGACCTGCTGCCTGATAAGCCTTCCCCCACAAGCATGGAGGTGGTCCTGCACGGCTTTGTGTGGAGAGTGGGTCTCTTTAGTGATGATGCCGAGCCAGGCGAGAGATAACCCGCAAGTGTCTCTTCTACCGGCGAATACCCCCATGTCTCAGCACCTACGATAGTCGAATATGTTGAAGTCGAGGGCACGAAGATACAGGAAGTATAAAGATTCCTCCATGAACGAGAAAGCTCCTCATGGAGGTCATCAAAGAATGGAAGGGACTGAAATAGCGTTCCCTTTTTTTTTGGCCACAAGACAGAAATCTGTCTTCTAGTTTGGAGCGTTTGGGGGTCTCTTATTCAAGTGGCCAGTCTAACTGTAGCCTGGTCACAGCCCGAGTAACCACCTTGAGTAATTCCTCAGCAACTTTATTATTGTGCGTGGGATGTTCAGAGGTGGGTGCTCAAAGTCCGCAGACTCAAGAGATTCAGCGTCCCCCTCGTGAACCGAAGAGGTGCCAAAGCGCGCTTCAGGCTCACGAGAAGGATCAGCTGGATCTGGGGAGAGAGCGAGCGAAAGGGACGGATCCGTCTCTCGCTCCTCAGCCAGATCAATGCGAGAGCCCCACAGTGAAAGAGTGGTGCTGGCTCTTGGAAGTATGCCAGACGAGGGTGAAGCATTTTGACTGTAAACAGATCGCAATGCTAACTTCATAAATTGGACAAAGCATATATCTAAAAAATAATTAGTGATATTATTGGGGATTTTGGATTGATATGGTTATATTACATTTCTGGAGCTTGCACCTATCTTAGGCATCGAAATGCCAAGCTTCACTGTTTAGCATGAAGTGGAAGTTAAACACAGCATTATGCTCTTTAGCCCATGATATGGTAAACCAAATTAAATCCATGTTTTGGTTTGAGGTAGAGAGGCTTTTAAATGAAAGCTTGGAATACAGGTGACAGCCTACAGTAAGGTCACTGCATTTGCTTGAAAATGCACATTTCTCAGTGTGTCATTATGCAGCTTCTTGACACCATGTTGCATAATGTGAAACACATGTAGGAGTCGACCAAGCACTACTAAAGGTAAAGAAAAACACCCTGTTAAAAGAAGCATGTCGATCAGGCATATTAAAAGAAACGATGAGCCAAAGTTGTCGGCAGATGTCTCAAACAGTTACAGGTGGAAGAGTACGGTGCCTCTGGCTCACTAGTGTCGAAAGATGGCTTATGCAGAGGCTTAGATGTATCAACCTTTTCCAGCAGGTTGAGTGAATGAGAGTAGAGGACCTTGTGCAAAGTTGGCTCAAAGAAGTGTGTGTGTGTGTGTGGGGGGTCTGAGTGAAGTGCTTCCTGATGGTCTACCTCCAAGCATATCTGCAGCCTCAGCCAAAGTATGAGTCTACAGATGCCTCACACTCCATGAGACGACTGTGGCAGCTGTCCTGGAGCCCTAAAGTGCCCACGGCTTCTGTTACAAAAGTGCGTCCATGCCCATGTTTGTGAGTGCATTTTCCTTCACGACAACTCGTACAGCCATCAATCCACCACACACTGTATGAGCCACATGAAAAATGACTTTCTTCACTCTGCAGATTTGCCTCCTAAGGACAACAATCCCATCATAAATCAGCTAAAGTGGTATGTATTTCAGAGTGCAGCCACTCGCGCTATAATAGACCTGACTGCTAAATAGAGCTCCAATTTGATTAAGGTACAGAGGAGGGGCCTGAATCAATACTCTTGTGTTATGCACCCAGACTTGGCTCTTTTGTACCACATTAGAAGCCTATACAGATACAGGCCTATACGCAAAACCACGGCAACACTGAAACTGAGGAAAATTGAGTTAAAGGTTTTTTAAAGATCTAGCAAAATGTGGATTATAAAATAGTCTCACTCTTAGCTAAAATAGCAAATCCCATTAGTCTGTGTACCTCAGTGGTACCTGGTGCTTTTCAATAATGGGAAAGAACACTGTTTTTGATTCAGATACAATGTTGATCCCAAAAGCTGCTCAAAAACTACTACTCAAACAGTGAACAAAAATAATTAACTGTTTTTGCAACAACATAGGAAGAATTTCCTATTGTAAAAATGTAAATAAATGTGCTATGTCAGATTGCAAATAACTGCGTATGAGTCTTTGAGTTGCCGGAACACACATTTCATCTGCTGTCAATTACATGGATCACAGTTTCAATTGTTGGCCATTTGTGGTGAAGTTCTGCCCATTTGAGAGTTTAGCTAATCATACTATAGTGAAGCTGGGCTTCCGAACAGGACAAAAATACATTGATTGAAAGCCCAATGTCCAATAGGCAATCGGATGCAGATACAATGAAAAAAGCGCCCATGAGCGTCCAGGCATAGATACCTTTGTCCAATTGACATGTATCTTTTGTGCCATTAATTGAATGATACAGGTATATATCACAGACTTCCATTGATGCATGACTTCAATAGCACTATATGGGCCGTGCGTCCACTGACGTTTATGGACGTATATTCATGCAGAAAAAAGCAGATTGCATTTCTTAAACTAACAGCGCGTTAGAGATGTGTGATATTTGACACTTTAATTTGCTAACATATAGAAAACCACAAAGAGAAATATGCAATTTATATAGATTATTTGTACATATATTAAACTTGTCATTGCCACATTACTAATGAAGCTTTAGGGAAAGCCATGCATTCTGTGTAGTCTTAGGGGCTTTCACATGCTTTGATTGCTTGGACCGAACATGAGTTCATTTCATTAATTCACAGGTAACTCTAATTGTCTTTCCGGCCCAACAACACCACAATGACTGTTCGAATCTCTGCCTGCCTGGCAGACATCTCGGCCTGGATGAAGGAACACCAACTCCAACTAGGGTTGCAGCAGTATACCGGTTTCACGGTATACCACGGTTTGAAAATTGAAAGTTGTCATACCATGTACATTTGCTTATCTACGTTATTGAAAAAAAAATGCAACTGGACAGAGAATCTCACCTGCACGGGCACATCTTCTTTCCTCCTCGAATGCCCGTCAGACTCGTCAACTTGCGCCCCACACACACGCAGCGGAGTAAATGTCAGAGAGAAGCGAAGTGAGGGGGTCTGACATAAGCGAGTGCGTGTGTGAGTTAGCAGTGTTTCTCAACTGGTGGGTCACAGGTCTATTCGGCCTGGTCGCGAACAGCAGGGAAAGAACAATGCCATGGTTCTCCCATTGCAGATATTTCGGAGGCCGCCCAAGTGATAGTTTATTTAGGACTGCAGAGGCAGATTGAATGATATTCTTGCAATCAGCTAAAGGCTTCTCATCTGCACATTTGCACGAGTGTAACAGAACCAGCTCGCGATCATGATCTGCTCTGGTCTTTGGAGCACGCAAATGCAACAGCCGGGCTTCACTTGAGCGCAGACTGAAAACACTCAAAACTGATGTGACCAATTTAAATTACAGTGAGACTTTTCTAGTTTAAAGTGTTACAGAGGAACCTCTCAAACAGTAGGCAGCCCTGACTTGCCAAACAGCACTGAGGAAAAGAGCAACACTGAAATGCGCCAAAACATTTAATTATTACACATTATCACCTTTACTAAATTGTTTCACGATTTTACATGAGTAAAAGTAACTTATATTTTCACAAAATATTATAGTTTCATATGAAATAATCTAAAAGTAGAATCTATTAGACCTTATTTTATATCAACAGTGGCAGTTGTAGTTAACGTTTTAAGAAGTGTTTCAGTTAGTACTTCTTTTTTCACAAATACTATAATTTATTATTATTATTATTATTATTAATAATATATTTTAGACTAGCTACACTGACCTAACATGGTAATGAGTAGCCTTTTCTCCACTGGCTACCAGTTGATGCACATATCAAATTTAAGGCTCTGATGCTGGCATACAGAACAGTCACTGGGTCTGCTCCAACATACCTAAAATCATTTCTGCAGAGCTACACACCCACCAGAAGCCTGCGGTCGGCCAAGGAACGTCGCCTTGTTGTACCAACACAAAGAGGGACCAAAAGACTTTCCCGGGCTTTTTTCCTCAGCTTCATCATACCACATTGGTGGAATGACCTTCCCAACTCAATCCGTGAAGTTGACACACTCTCTGTCTTCAAAAAATGACTTAAAACACATGTTTTCATGAGCACTTAACCAGTCACAAAAAAAAAAAAAAACCTTGTTGCACTTTAATCTGTTTAGAATACTATTCTGATGCTCGTTAAACTTTTCATACCACTGTCTCCTTAAAATCATTTGCTTATGTTTTTCCTCTTTTGTAAGTCGCTTTGGATAAAAGTGTCACATAAATGTAAATGTAGAACAACACTTGTGTTTGTGTCCCGCAGATGCATTGAATGTGCAAAAATGTGATGAATATTAACGTTTGTCTGCCGCGAGCCCGCAGATGCATTGCAAGAGATGTGAAGAATGTGAACTGCTCTCTGAAGATGGTGTATCTGGACACAAGCAGATATGAGAAAAATATTATACCATAATAACTGGGATCGCAATCTTGCAAGATGCAAATTATATGTCATCACAAGCAGTTCACTTCCCCGATTTGGTACATTTGCGAACCGTACCGCAGACCACCTATTCAAGTGGACCTGGGTCCACATCTGAGTTCGGTGTGGAAACAGTGTTCACATTATCCAAACAAACCAATCTTTGACATCATTTGATCCCAGGTGTGCACCTAATGTGCTAGTGTGAAAACACCCTTGAATCTATTGCCACTGATGTACCTCCTGCTTCGTTCTCCAAATAGTTAACCCTGAAGTGTGTAATATCTTTTCTACTAGCATTACCAAGCAAACCTGTCTTTATATACCTGTCAGCCATTGTTCAAACAAACACATAGTTCTTCACAAAACACACACTATTGTTTGTCACTGTTGCTTTGTCGGGATGGACGGGCCAATCAAAAAACAGAGTAAACTTTTGATGCCACAGTGCTTAACGTTTACAAGGAAATGAACCTTTGAATTGCCTACTCAGAGGTGTTTATTAGATGGGGCATATAAAGTATTTTAATATAAAAAATACACCAATTAGCTTTAAATCTCACCAATGAATACTCAAGCCATAAGCATGGCATCCAATATCTGTGCACTTAAAATGACTTGATAGACACAAACAGTGGGAGAAGAAGAGAAAGACTTTACTACCAAACAACTGAGTCGTTGACTCCTGAGAAAAATGTAAACAGTATGTCATGGATGTATTCTCATGTCTTTATCTCTCATGGATCAATGAGCAGACTTTGCATTGGAAATTATTTCTCTTTGTAGACAAGTGCACATGCACACATACCCCACTGTGTAATAGAGAGTATATTTCTAACAGAAAGCTAAATTAATATTTGATTTTGGCACAGCACTTTTTCAGTTTCAGGGATAATTAATTATTTGTGTATGCTTTGCTGAGACAGCCCAGCTCTGCTTTGATAGATTTGATGAACTGTAGAAGAGTGCGTATTAAAAGGGCAAGATACATTATTATCAATCATCTAGGGTTTTAATGGAAGAGACTAGTTCTAATCTTTTATTTGGCAACCTTGCCTCTCAAATTTAGAGAGAGGAGAGATGGCCGGCTGAGACAAACGAAAAAGCAGATTTGTTTATGTGACCAGGGTACTTTTGGCTGCATGTGCTAGTTCTACGATGGCCGGTCTAACCAACTGATGTCCAGTAAAAGGTAACATGGTGCAGTCTGCAATAAGGATGTCACTTTTCAGGACTTTTCATAATCGATCATCACTTAAAGGAATACATTATTTGATTAATCATTGACATAAATACTACAAAACACATGTGGAAGACTCCAAATAGCATGTGCACATGGTTCAATTTTTAAATACAATTTAGATAACAATTTACAATAAGGTTCTGTGTGTTAACATACCTAAATGCAATAGTTAACACAATGAACAACATATTTAAATCATTATTAATATTGGTTAATTTTAATTAATAAAAAACACCATTATTTATGGTTAGTACATGCTAGTTTTTAATGCATTAACAAATATTGACATATACAGCCTTTAGTTGAAACATGTATTAGTATATGTTGACATTAAAATTAACCAAGATTAATAAGTGCTGAAAAAGCATTTTCCATTGTTAATTCATGTTAACTAATGTAGTTAAATAATTGTAACAAATACAACCAGTGTTACCATAATTTAAATAAAGCTGCTTAAGAAATGCAAGTATTAGTATTTTCCTCTTAATACATTTTTGGCTCACAGTCTTTCAATACAATTAGGCCATGTTTAGTATGGATGTAATTTAAATATACCATTAATTTGAAACTATTAAAACATAACATTACATATAGCTATAGAAATTACAAATACAACACTTTCTCTGATAAAACTTCACTTTGTGGATTGCGAAATATTTACTAACACTGTGTAAATGCAGATATATTGGGTGAGTGTCTCCTAGCAGCATGTAGCCTGCAAGCACTCTAGCTTTGGATGATGGAACTTATTCACAGAATTGCCAATATATGATAGAGAAGACAACAATGCTGTGATAGACTTAGTCATCTGTTGATTTAATGTTTTGGATTGCACTGCTGATAAAATATATATATATAAAATAAATCTAATAAATATATATATATATATATATATATATATATATATATATATATATACAAAAACATTCAGATGACAAGAAAACAAACATGAGCTGTGAAAAATGAGATGTAATCTGTAAGCTTTAAACAGTGGATGCCATTGAGGAGACAGTAAGTCTATTTATCACAATCACAATCTCATTTTCATTCATGTCAAATAGCAAACAAACATGGTGATACTGCGAATAAGGTCTATAGGCTGTGTTTCCACCATCTGCTTGCATAATTACTGGGCATATTTGTGCTAAAATTGATTAATAGACAATCAATAAGCTTAATATAATTATTAAAAACAATAACAGATCATCAATTAATCATGACTAACCCTAGTACGCTAACTGGTTTTGTTTGCTAGTCCAAGCAGGCACATTAACATCGAGACAAAACCTACAAAAAACATTCAAACGCTAATGAAATATAGCTCTATTTTTCTACTGTGCATTATGTATAGTGTAGTAAAAGAAACACAGAGCAGCTCTTTCGCCTCTAGACCTACCATGGTTAGTATTTAAATACAATTCTTATCACACGAAACCAAGCCTCCGGCCCATTCAGAGGGATGCAGAGCACAGGTGAGCACTGTACACAAAACGCTGTAATGAATAGCCATTGCTTCAGCTGCTATAATAGATGACAGTCAGCAAAGGTTGGTTTGAATAGCTTGTGCTACTGTAAGTGTTGTCATGGCCAGAAGGAACAGTCCATCCATGATAATGACACTGCGGTACTGCTGTTTTAAACTGATGCTTTCTCTCAGAGTGCACTGGGGTGTCAACGAAACGCACTGCAGCATAAAGAAAGCAAGTCTCTTCAACAGCAAAATCACCTCTATCAGCTCAGGCAATCAGCCCTGAGCCCTGGTTAGTGTCTCCAACCGGAGGTCACAAACTACTAGGGAGCCATTAGTGAGGAGGGTAATTTGATTCCGTGGACTGATACCATATTAATACTTCAGAGATACTGCTTAGGTTGAAAAAACAATTCTGCTTACACGGACAACAAAAGGAACGTGTTGCAATGAATGCCTGAGCAGAAGACTTTTTGCTTGATAAATGAGAAGTAAATTACACTCAAATGTTGTTGCCAAAATAGCTGGTCCGACACTTGGACCCAAGGGAATCTGATGATGACAGCTGGCAATTTTGCTAATTATATGGCATTTTCAAAGCATCTATATATATTTTTTTATTATTTTTTTAATCACTTTAAGTGCTGAAAAGCTAGAATGTACTGTATCACACTTTCCATCTGTCAGACTTTTTGTGACACTTCAACTAGGCCTATAGGTGTATATTTAGGCATACAAATTATGTCTGGTTATTCTACATCTCATTTAATTCCTCTTCAAAAATAACATTTCCAATGACGTGACTTAGCCGTGTAAGCTATAAGAAAATATTAACCAGTAGGCAAATAGCTTTTTATGCATCAATTTTACAAACTAGCATTCAGGTCTGGCTCCATTCTGTTATGTTACGCCCCAACTTTTGATTATTAATTGCTATACATATTGTTCATTGTTAGTTAATGTTAACTAATGTTAACAAATGCAACCTTATTGTAAAGTGCTACCAATGATGCTCTGTGAAGGATTAAAGCATTTATCGTACCTTCAACCTAATTTTTCTTCTCTTTACACCGCTTTACCTCTTCTTCCATGCACAAATCTGCTCTTTCATATGGCTGCTCTCTCTCCTGTACACTATTTAGGGTCTGTCTTTTCATCCCTTATGTAAAGAGCTCTGACTCTAAGCCTTTGGATAGTCTCAGTCAGACACTAAATTTGGTAGCTTTGCTGCTCTTTTAAATAAATGCCACGGAAATCTTCCACTCCGTATCGTCCACTTTGCAGAGCCAGATATGACAACATCTTTTATACTGAGTTCACACCAGCCCATTCCACCTATTCAACACACTCAACTCCCAAAGTGCTTACTTAACATTTGTGTCAGTGGGTTCTATGGTAATAGGCTCGCACCCATTGATTATCTGCCATTTTCTCAGTGTGGCGAGCTGGGCCTGTGCCTCGATGTGCTGGATGCAGTGTGACTACCCACTGAATTGCCACCGCAAATATAACTAAGCATCTCTTGGGCTCTTTTAGCATTTCATTTAATTTATTTACCTTTTATTAGCTTTGAGAGTCTGCAACACAAATTATGGTTTTCTCATGGTGAATATGTGAGGACTGTACTGCACTAAAAAAAGACAAAACACAGGTACTAAAGCAGCAATTAAACAGAGAAAAATGGCTTCACCTTTTGAAAACCCAGTCAAATATGGTGTACAGTACATACACATATTGATATGCACTGATTCGATATGAACATGACTCTGAGGTGAGCTAAACGTG
Organism: Xyrauchen texanus; assembly: GCF_025860055.1. Classification (NCBI taxonomy): domain Eukaryota; kingdom Metazoa; phylum Chordata; class Actinopteri; order Cypriniformes; family Catostomidae; genus Xyrauchen; species Xyrauchen texanus. Next base: position 19,854,714 of record NC_068309.1, on the reverse strand, counting down.
TCTGTCACAGATCAGACCTACTGTAAGTCAAAATTTTAGTCATGACTTAATATTGACAAAATGTTTATTTGCTAATGTGAGTAAAGAGTTAGTAAATAATGAGAGACTGTTCTTTACTTTCATATGTATGTACTTATGAGGTAAACTATCCCTTTAGACTTCCTTGGTCAAACCAGTTTGAGCCGAAAACTATGCAGGTTGAATCATGCTGTGATCGCCATGACCAGGGTTTACATTTTTTTATTTTTTTATTGCAAAGACAGAAAAAAAGGCATTTATAGAAAGTTTTACATTACCAAATGTAACATTATTACATTAACACACATTGTTAGGAATGAAAACAAATCTGCATGTAGTTTCATTCTGCATGTAGCTGCATTATACAAATGCATTTTAATTTAATTATAGCCTAAATGTTTCTTTTCAGGTTTATATATTTATCATTACTCTAATAATGAAAATAAAAATAATAAACAAATTATAAAAATGAGATGATGTATATATATATATATATATATATATATATATATATATATATATACACACACACACACACACACACACACACACACACACACATGTTGTGTTTCCATGTTTTATGGGGACTTTCCATAGACATAATGGTTTTTATACTGTACAAACTTTATATTCTATCCCTTAAACCTAAACCTAACCCTCACAGAAAACATTCTGCATTTTTAAATTTTCAAAAAACATAATTTAGTATGATTTATAAGCTGTTTTCCTCATGGGGACCGACAAAATGTCCCCACAAGGTCAAAAATTTCAGGTTTTACTATCCTTATGGGGACATTTGGTCCCCACAAAGTGATAAATACACGCACACACACACACACACACACACACACACACACACACACACACACAAACACACAGTATTTTTCTTATTTGAGTGCAACGACAATATAAAAGTAAATTACACATTTTGCTAACATGTTGTCTTCATAATACCATGCTTACTATTTTTCTCACACAAAATGGGTAAAGGGTTTTTATAGCTGCCTTTATATTTTCGGAAGGGGGTTCCTTTCAAGACTATCATCATACTTGGGGATCCTTGGCACTGAAAATTTGAAAACCACTGGCCATGTCCATCACCTAATCAAGCACCAGACCAGCTTAAACCATCCTGGAAAATCATGCCGGTCTTTTCGTCAGGCAGTCAAACAGTTTATAAAGTGCGTTTTCGTTAGGCAGAAACAGAGGGCCAGCAGTCTTGAAGGTCTCCACACCTAATTGGTTGATGTCTGCAGATGAGCTGCCCTCATAGCACAACCTCCTAAACGACCCCCAACATCAGTCTGACAAGGCTTCACAAATAAATTGTGCACACATATGAAGGCCAGGGTAGCATCAGCAGACAAGAGCAGCAGCTTAACCCCTGCACCATCAACATCCATCAGCTCAAGAAATCATGGTGGTTCTGCTCTCTCATTCCAAACATATGGTGAGATCCCGCACTCAGACAGGTGTGACTGAGACGATGGCTTTCTGAGCAGGCAACCTTTAAATGTCATTCCAGATGGAGATTCTGATACATAGCATAAAGACGGAGGGATGTTTTCGAAGTGTTTCGAAGATGGACTGTATTATGCATTGACATTGATCCATCCTGGAACAACAACAAGCAACTCAAACGTGTTGACATTCATCTGATATCTGGCAAATAACAAACCAGCGGAGAACACAAACATCTTGTGCAATCCGCCTTCCAATGTTGTGTGAATTTAATTAGAGGTCATATCCTCTGTGAAAAATAAATACTTTTGAGAATTATTTATCTTATGTGCACTAAGGCTGAAAAACTATAAATAAGACACAGCTCTAGTTAAGAGGTTTCACGGCACGTAGCGCTTGTTTTCCAGGAAAAACCACCACTACCTTTACTCAATTCCAGCACATATATCGCTCTGTCATCAACAATCATCAAATTAATATGACGAGCAAAAACAGGAGCAGCATGCAGAGGCTCTCGGTTTCCCGAGCTGAGTGCAGCTGTCAAGGGCAATCAAATGAAAAACATGCCTGTGTGCTCTACGGAGAAACCAGTTCCCACTGCAGAGAAGCACATGGATACATATTGAGAACCTGTGGAACAGACACATCACTTCTTTTTACTTATTCTCTATCTACTATCTTTCTTTCCTCTTCTTTTCTCTGGACATCTCTCATTCTACTCATTTTGTGCTCTCTTCTAAATAATACAGGACCAAATTCCTGATGTCTAGGACTATCCTATGTATTCATCTTAATGAACCTGTGAGACTTTGCAGACTTCTCCATGTGTTATGTATGAATGCAATTGTTTCAGTTGGTAAGGAACTTGCAGCAACCAAACAGGAGAGAAGTGTGCATCATGCATATATAATTGTGTGATACATCTACTTTTCAGACAAAACAAGGAAAACAACCAGAACTCTGGAGTGTGCTGTCAGCTATGTCATGATAGACACTTTCTTTGCCTGATATTAGCATGTCTGTTTGAATACTTGTGCAATGCAAGTTCTTTCTTTTTTTTTTTAAAACAAAAAATACATTTGTGTCTGCTTGAAGTTTGAACATCTACATTGAGATAAAAGAGGAGTAAGGCAGTTCCCCATCATCATCATCAGCTTCCTTTATTTGTTGAATTTTACAAAGCTGTGGAGACACGAAGCCTTAGATTGAACTTCTCTATTTTTTACTGCTGTGAGTTCTACACAGGAGCTTCAATAGGGTATTAGATATCTTATATTAGCCAGCAAAGAGCTGATTGATATGTATGTTTATGACAGGAACTCCTTCAATGACAACATGCATTCCTTCTACTAAGGCTTTGTAATGAAAGCCATGCACTCCACACCTCTCCTTCCTTACAGATCACTAAAGAACATCCATTCAAAGTGTGAATCCCTCAAGCCAGGTTTTCACACGAGATGTCTAATGCATTTCAAATGTGATATACTTCTCGAAAATAATTAATACATGGCAACAGGATTCATGTAACTATAGATCTCTAGCAGCTGTCATTAGGGCTGCAACGAACAATTATTTTGATAATCGTTTAATCTAACAATTATTAGAATGATTATTCAACTATTCAGAGATTATATATAGGAAACCAAGCCAAAACAAATCAAAAACATATTTTGTTGAAGAGTATAATGGGGCGAAGACTCCCCTCTCTCACCTTTCTGTTCACTTCAATCCATCTTTAACTCACTAAAAAACAAACTCTCTCATATTAATAAAGCTGAGTATTGGCAATTTTCTTCATGATAAGAAATGCACAATGACATATATTCTGATTCAATAAGTCACGAGCCAATATGTTATAATCTAGCTGCAGCAAGCATGTGCACTCGAGGGACGAGTGTCCCCGCGACAGAGTGTGCATCAGCCGGGTGCAGTTTCAATCTCTCCCCTCATATCGGGACATTCGCACAACTCATAGAAGAGGTGCTGAACGCACAGAGAAATGTCAGTTTTGGAGTTTGTAGTTATTTACACAATCTGCTTCCATATTAATTTAACTTTAATAAAGCTATTACGCGTTAAATATAATTGCATTTAAGATGTAACATCAGGGTGTTTCCTTTAAAGACGCTCGACACGCAAGTTTTGCTTCAGCGGAGCAGAGCGGCAGCTCAGCTCCACTTATTCCACAACGAGAGGGCTTCTGTATTTACTTACTTTGTATTTTTGCATTATAATTCCATCATACTTTGTGATCTACATCACCTGAAGCTGTTTGGAAAGTTTAGAGTGCATCTGGACTGTGAGCTGTGTAATTCCTCAGTCAGGTGCAGCTCGCAGCAGTGCTGCTCTCTTCATTAGAGTTACATTATGTTACATTAAATTAGATCAAATGACTTTGACAACGAATATTTTTGTCTACAATTTTTATTGTCGACGTTGTCGGTAATGTCGATTAATCGTTTCAGCCCTAGCTGTCATACATGCTACATATACATTAGGAATACTTTCCCAAATGTGTTCAGAGGTGAGGATGAATTAGACATGCCCGTGTAGACTTTGCAGCAATGAGGCCCTCGTAAAGACAAAACCATGTTGACCCTTACTGTCAAGAGTGGGATTATAACAGAGGCTGGTGACATTTGCTATGCCTGACCATGCCTAGGTGAGCATGTTTAAATCAAGCCTAGTGGGTTTTGACGATTTATCCATATAGCATTAACAAATGTACCACATACGTCTTTCTTCACAAGGCTGTGAAGGTCCCCACTGACCTGAACTCTGCTCTCCCAGAAATATTTGATTAAGTCAGAAATGTATAACACGCTATCCTATGCCCAATAAATGCATCCCCAGAGCTACTTTTTTTCACTTTCAAAATCAATGCCCTTGTATTACCCCACTTCGTTAATACAAAGGAGTAGAGCATATCACAAGCCAGTTCATATCCACTGCCAGCACAGCTAAATGGCTCTCATCCCAGCTATAGATCACACCTGTTTGCAAGTGGCCAAATGGAGCTGTTGAGAACAACGGTTAATTTTATAAAGCCCTATGGATTGCAACACATGTGGGAGTGCATGACCAAACTTCTTCAAACAAGCTCATGGGAAAGATCAGAGTACTGGGGGGCCTCCAACGTATCAAAAGTCTGGCACGTCTGGAATGGATCTAGCTTTCGTCCTGAAAGATGCGAGGCCACTTCATAATTCAAACGAGCAGATGGCAGGCTAGCAACATCTCTGCTTGATCAGCATGTCTCAGTGTTGTGATGGTCTGGGCGGTTGGGTTAGGCAGAGCCAGAGGACGAGTTGGGGGGACATGAGGAGATGGAATCCTGGCAACGGCTTGTTAAATCTGGAAGCCGGCAATGGGCTAAGCACACAAAGCGAGGAAGAAATAACTAACTATGGTGAGAGTGCCTTCCTAGCTGGCCTCTCTCTGTAAGAGAATGACAGTGGTCATGTTGATGTTGATGAGCATTTGTGTAGGTTTGAATGAAGAACAAGAACCTTCTCACTAGTGTCAGGCCAATGGAAAACTCTGGGGAGTGTGACTCACACACACATATATACAATGATCAAACAGGTCTAAAATTGTGGCTGTGATGACCGAGGCCTGCTTGTGATCTTGGCCCACACTATCAGCCAATTAAAAAAAGGGGGTGAAAGGCAGACAGAAGAGCTCCTCAGTCAGGTAGGACACCAAACACAGGATGGCACTGGGCTTTGATCAGGCCCTTCTGTGCCCGTCACAGCCTCTCCAGGGAAACAGGCAATACCTCCACTTATGGCTCCAACTCTAGTGTACTGTACATGATCGGCACCCAGTTCATCTCCATGAAAGTATTTAACGTAACTGCCAGGGAAGTTAAGAAAGGACAAGACAAAAACACCATAAAGAAAGTGAACAAAGAGTTCAAGAAGTATTGCAAGTGAGTTACTAAGATAAGTTATATCACATTGCGGTATACAAAAAAGTAAGATGAGCAACCCTGTTGATAATTATTTTCTGCTTATAAGGATGAAGCTTGCAAAAAAAAAAAAAAACATTTATGGACAAATATGAAGGAAAGATTTGTCTGTATAAAGGCAATTAAAGTTGAAAACTAAATAGACTGTCCTTGAATCTTGTGGCCCTAAATAAGAACAGATAACAAAAATGTCCATACAAGCCAGGAAATTTGGAGAATAATATATATATATTTGGAGTGATTTAAAAACTGGCAAGTGCAGTGTAAATTGGCAAAGATAGTATTACCCACCCTTATTCTGTAATTAGTCACTGGTACTGTAGATATAAAATCTAAACATTCTTCCTTACAAAATATCTTTCTTCTATGTGTCCCTTTCAAAGGGCAGCTGGAGTCAGCAGCAACTCTGCAATACCATTTTTTGCTAATCTAAAACGTGGAGGTAGAAAACCAGACATTTTTCCAGCCATCTCTCAGCAGGGGATGTCCTGATTGACAAACACCCTTGTTTGAGGAGAAAGGCATACAGGGAATATGACCTCCCCTGCGCAGACTGTTGGCACAAACGCTTTATTCAGCCCACAGTAACCATGATTAGATTTGAGAGTGGGCATGCCAATCAAGTAGGAGGAGGGCTGATCTCAATCAAACATGACGTAGGGGCCACTTAAAAGTGTTTCTGCCCACCTCAAAACATTTGCTCTCCGTGTACACCGTATATTCATACCCATTTACTTTCTACATCGACTAGTGTGCTTTCTTGATTATGGTTGATCATTAGGGGACGGATATAGCAGGAGAGTTCAAATTAAAATCATATACTTTCAATATAACTCTCATTTATAGAAAAAATACTCCCCCCAAACGAAAAAAACCTCTCTCTCCTTTATGACTGTCTCTCTGCAGCAGAAATGAGGTTGAAATCAGTAATCAGATGTGACTGCAGACTGCTAATGTCAGAGCTAGCCGATAGGGGTAAGTTAGAAAGAGCAGCCTATCGCTTAAAAAAAATCCCCCATCTGCATGCTTGCTGCAATTAACAGCTCTGTGGGGTGAGATCCAAAAAGTGTGGGCAATTGCCTGGGTGACGGAGCCCACTCTGCCTCCTGGAATGAAAGAGGGCCTCATCTATGCTGCTGTATGCTACAACATGGCAATGGGAATTGGATGAAAGGTTTAACAAATCTGCTGTCCAGTTTCCAAACCCAGAGCTTTGTTCATGCAAACCAGGTTAAATGTCTGAATCTTCTAGTCAGCTCTGTCAAGCCAAAAGTTAGGTGGCACCAAAGGGACAATGGCATTGAGTGTTAAAGATGGCCACAAACCCATATGACTTTCATTTTCTCCATGGAACACAAATTAGAGGTTAGAGAGAATGACATTCGAATGAAAGTGGATCGTGACTGAGGCTTATTGTGTTCCATGGAAGAAAGTGTTGACAGAAGTTTCTTTTTGGGGAGGACTAGCCCTTACTAACATGCTTAGCCAGCAAGTATTTCTTGGTCAACCAGCTTCACTAGAAAGACCATTCTGGTTGACCAGCATTTTTTTCATGCTGGTCTAAGCTAATATTTTCACCAGGGTTGTACAGACTGCTGTCACCTGGTGGAGTGTCTTTAATATTCCTCAGAACCAGTGAGGATGGAGGTGGTCATGGCTGCCTGGGCAGAGGAGGCAGATGCTGGCCAGAGCTGAAGGCAGGTCCCGCTAGGCCCAGCTCATACAGCAGTGAGACAGAGCATGCAGCTGCCAGAACCCAGGAGACAGTGAGAAGAAGACAAGGACTGAGAGTGGGAGACAGGGAAATGGAAAGACAGCTGGAGAGATTGGGCATTAGCTCTTGAATATGCAAGCAACGGTGGGCCCCCTTATCCTCTTCTTCTCTAGGGGCCAGTGAGATGGGTCACATCATCTATCAGCATGCTCAAGCGTGTGTGAGTGTGTCTCTGGATGTATGTGAAGGAGTTGGACAGGTCTTCAATCACACTTTCAGACTTCTTCCTGGGATTCGGTGGGCAAAAACTGTCTTTCATAGATGTCATGTTAGTCACAGCCCAATGGACAAGGTTGTTAGGGAGTCAGCGTGAGTGTTTAAGCATGCCCTGGGTTGACTTACAGAACCTTGGATGTGTTTGGATAACGACGACCCTCGTGAGACAATTACGAACAACGCAACACTACATATTTCTCATCCAGACCGCAGCAAGACAAACTGAGGCAGAGTCTAAGATGTACATACGATCAATACCGTGGGACCCATGTGAATGAGGTTGACAGCGTTTTGTCCTGATTAAACACCACGGTGTAAATTTAATATCCACTGAAATGGTCTCTCATCTTTCATTTCTGATATTTAGTGTGAGTTTACTTTACGTATGTGTGTTTTTTGTGTGTTTATAGAGGAATAAATATATTTTATATATAAAATACATATAAAATATAACAGACCCAATATAACAGACCCAAGGAGTTGCTATGGCAACAAACAAAGTATCATTTATCTTGTCACATTTGCATTATTTTTCATGGTGTAGAAAATACCCAACGTTCTCTCAGCTGAAATGTTGCTATACAGGAAGTATGCAATGTGCTAAGTCGTGGCATATAAATAGATGGCCAGCATCCCACAAGCGCTGCAATAATTTGCAATGGCAAAATGCTACACTGCAGCACCAAAGAGTAAACATACAAAACAAAATACATTTTTATTTGTTTAATGCTGCCATTATCTTATTTGTCTCACAGGCTGCATTTACTCTGTAAGCTTTAATGCACATAGCTGGGTCCTGATGTAAATGCTGCATGGGATGAAAATTGCAATGTTCATTTTGTGCATACACACTTTCCCATGCACACAGCGAGCAAATAAACTTGAAATAAAAATATGTGCAATATCCGCACAGTATGCACTGTTTTACTGATGTGAGTATATTGATGACTCCACCTGGACAGGTAAAAGGCCCTTTCACCCTGGCAGTTCTAAAGCCCATTTTAGGTTCTTTTCCCTGGGACTATTACTTTTATTTACTTTTGCACCTAAGGAAGTATAGATCCTCAGAACTGTTTTTAGCTCCAACTCCAACTTCCATTCATCCAAAAATGCTGTCAATTAAACCATTAACTAATTAGGCAGCTGCCTACGTTTTCAGATGCAGCTAAAGTTCCAACCATGTCAGTAGAAAAATGGTCGATACTAGATGACATCTCTAAGGTGGTAACTTTCTGAATTTGATGGCAACAGGGGAAAAGTCTCCATGGGTGTTCCACTCCACACAAGAGTTATAAACTACAAAGTTACAAAAGGAAAAGTAACAGGACTGTAGGTGGGAAATGGCCAGTAGAATGCAACAGAATGACTCTAAACTCCACTATAGTTTAATACAAATTAGAACATTTAGAATAAAAAAATAAATAAATATGGAGTTCAGCACTCCATTTGTTATCCAGACGAAATTAGGCTATATTTAATGTAACTAATTGAAAAGGCATTAAAATATAGGTACTAAATATAGGTAATGAATGCGCTGCTTTTTGAAGATTTTCCTGTGGCAGTATACGGAGGGAACATCCTTAAATGGCAGCCAGTATATCTTGGCTTGTGATATTTTCGCTTTCCAAAGGCCATGCAATTAGAATTGTGTTCAGCATCTCATACCTACAGAATAACTTTGATATACACTGACGGCCAAAGGTTTGGAACAATGATACAGATTTTGCTCTTATGGAATGAAATTGGTACTTATATTCACCAAAGTGGCATTCAAATGATCACAGTGTGTAGTCAGGACATTAATAACTTGAAAAATTACTATTACAATAAAAAAAATAAAAAATAAAAAAGTTCAGAACTTCTTAAACTACTTCAAAGAGTTCTCATCAAAAAAATCCTCCACATGCAGCAATGGCAGTCTCTCATCCTTGACATTCTAGCTGTCAGTTTTTCCAGATACTCAGGTGACATTTCACCCCACGCTTCATGTACACTTGCCATAGATGTGGCTGTCTTGTCAGGCACTTCTCACGCACTTACAGTCTAGATGATCCCACAAAAGCTCAATGGGGTTAAGACCCATAACACTCTTTTCCAATAATCTGTTGTCCAGTGTCTGTGTTTCTTTGCCAACTCTAAACTTTTCTTTATGTTTTTCTGTTTCAAAAGTGGCTTTTTATTTGCAATTCTCCCCATAAGGTCTGCACCCCTGAATCATCTCTTTACTGTTGTTCATGAAACTGGTGTTGAGCGGGTAGAATTCAATGAAGCTGTCAAGTGAGGACACGTGAGGCGTCTATTTCTCAAACTAGAGACTCTGATGTACTTATCCTCTAGTTTATTTGTACATCTGGCCTTCCACATCTCTTTCTGTCCTTGTTAGAGCTGTTGTCCTTTGTCTTTGAAGACTGCAGTGTACACCTTTGTATGACATCTTCAGTTTCTTTGGCAATTTCAAGCATTGTATAGCCTTCATTTCTCAAAACAATGATTGACTGACGAGTTTCAAGAGAAAGCTGTTACTTTTTTGTCATTGTTGACCTAATATTGACCTTAACAAATGGCAGTCTATTGCATAATGTGGAAATAATGGCAAGTGATTTTCAAGTATCAAATAAGGAATTTAGCAAGATTACTCAAGGATAAGATGTTGGAGTGATGGAGCTTCTGGAAATGGGGCCTGTCTTGATTTGGTGCTGTAATTTTTTTACATCACTAATTTCCTGACTATACTTTGTGATCAGTAGAATGGCACTTTGGTAAATTAAAGTACCAATTTCCTTCTGAAACAACAAAATCTGTACATTATTACAAACGTTTTGCTGCCACTGTACATTCAGAGATATAAATGAAAATTATGTTTCAGCAGATATTAATGCAAGAAAAACTAGGAGAATCACATACAAGTGTTTAGACTTAGGTTGGATGTCCAGATACAGGATATGTATCTGACTTAGAACCACATTTGGAGTGGCTCAAAATGATATCTGTGCTAGATATATGTGAAGAAAATCAGTAATGGTTGAGTGTAATGTAATGCAGCCCTCCTTACAAAAGAGCCTACCTTAGAGCTGTTCACACAGGATGTGATTTTTAATCCATCTGTGCTGTGTTTTTAATTCTTTTTCTATTTAAATGTGCTAGATAGACGTCTTTAACCATTGTGACACCATGTTTTCAAGTAAAAAGAGATAATAAATAAAAAAAAAATGCATTTCGAGACATCAGAATTCTGTTTAATTGTGTTGTGCTACGTCTAGTTGTTATTGAATGCAATCACATTTACTGTGTGAACAGCCACTCATATTAGCTCAAATCAGCCTGAGTGACACGTGGAACTTTGGTAAACAGGCTTGTTTTAGGCATGCTGTGCTTATGTCCCTCGCTGGCAATGTGCTGATTGATCAGTGTGTGGGTGCCTCATGTACACCTCCAAAATGCTGCCATAAATCACAGCCCCACAGCCCACAATGCACCCTGGCCCTGACAGCAGAGGATGGATGAAATCAAAGAGCTGGTTTGTATTAATACCCCTCTGCGTCCTGCACATACGACAGGTAATTGTGGCACAACATATGCAAATACAAACGACATAATGACTGTCGCCCAGCCAAGCAGCACTTATGAGAGCATCACACAGACAAATTATCAATATTCATTTCTGAAAATAATCTCAGAGAAGACATCCCGCCTTGTTAAAACCTATCAGCGCAGAAATGCACCCTGCTTAGCACAGGCCTGTAGCAGAATCTTAATATCAAAATGTTTCCTTTCTTTTTCGATCCACTCACTAGGGGTTGGGTTGTTTAAAAAGTACAATGCAAGCTCCTTTTGTACAGATAGTTGAACCGCCGGCAATCATTTTGAAAACAACAGAAACCAACAGAAAGACTCATCCACATCAGAGGAGCTGGAGATGAGGATCAATGTGTCATTATCTTGGGCTGTCAATATTCCAACAGGGAACATTCAAATTTCTTTCCTTTGGCTTTCTAAGTCACATGTTATGCATTTTTACTCAGGTAGATGCTGACAGGGCTCAGTTAATCCATTTCACTTCCCTGCCCTCAGTTATCCTCAACTCAAATGCCAATCATAACTTTCCCTGTTCAATACAAATTTGCTGCATTAAGTGCTCTGCCATGTCAAAATGATTCCTGGCTTAAAAATAAAAAAAAAAATAATATGTAAATCTGACATCACTGTAGTGCGTTTTTGGGGATTTTAGCTAACTTTGGTCGTTTAAATTGCAACGTGAGAACACTAAGAGGCATGTTACATCGGAAATAATTAGCTGAAAAGGCCAGCTTTTGTTTTTAAGCATGTTTAACTAGTGCTGGTCTAGTGCTAGTTTATCTGGTGGACCAGCATGGACATGTTGCAGCAAAAAATCCACTATTAGGGAACAGCATCCCAAACACAACATATGCTTTTAAACAAGGTTGTAAAGAGTAAAATTGCACGTGCATACAAGACAAAGTATTTTTGCAAAAAATGTTTATATATGAACAATAACAGCACACACTTCAAGCTGGTTAGAACAACAATGTTGACTTGCAATATATAAAAAATACACATAATAGGAAAATGAGTACAAATACGCCTTGTTTTTCAGCATGTGGTGTGTTGACTATTGTTTTTAAATTTCACTGAAGGTTGTTTCTGTCTCTCATCGTGGTCCTTGTTTGGTGTCACTTTGAGCAGGGATATTTGTCACTACTTAGCACCTTTTAGCTGTGCAACTAAAAGTGAAGTATTCCGTCAGTACACACAACCCCATTTTGAATTCCTAATGCTCTTCACAAAGGCAATGACCTGATAGCATGAGGTACTTGTGACAAACAAAAGGAGTGAAACGAGCAAGAAACCTCATTCTGGAATCCATCAGCAAAGGACGTGGTTATATATATTTATAAGTTATATTCAATGCCTTTGAGGAGGGAATAGAAGACAAAATATTCCCTTGAGGAATTAGTCATATTCAAATCCGGATTGCCATTGAAAATATTGGATTTACAAGCTTTTGTGGACGTTAGATTTTAATTTGTGTGAAGGGTTTTTTACGCTTGATTATGCTCTACAGATTTTGGTAACACTTTATAATAACTACACAGTATAAAGTATTTTTAAGCATTAGTTTAGAGTCAATTGATCATTTATAAATTATTGTTCCTACACAAATAAGCTACATACAAATAGTTTGTTATGCTTTTATATTCACTGTAGCAAATTATTTATTATTGTTTAATAAGTTTATAGGCAGATTGATCATGTTTTTTTATATGAACAAGGCATGAATTTGAAATAGTAAAAAAAAATATATATATATATATACGTAATTAATTGGATTTACATTCAAATGTAATTAATGCATTTGTTACTGTATAAGTAATATTTACAATTAAAGCAAGTATTACTTAATATGTAGACCATAATAAAGCATTGACTAATTGCTAACTAAGTATTTTGTGTGACCTAATCTAAATTGAGAACCGTATATGCCTAATTAAACATTTATTAATGATCCATTTCTCTGAAAACTTGGCCCTTAAATAACCATCTCAATCACAAAGGCTCAAAACAGACACTAAAGCTTAAAAAACAACAACAAAAAACAACAACACAAAAGTAGAGGATAAGACAGAAAAATCCACAGTATATTAAAAGAGATCCTCTTCAGTGGTTCCAAAACATTTTTACAGTGGCGTACCCCTCCAAACTTTCAACATCTATTCATATACCCCCCTCTCTAAAGCATAGATAACATTCACACAATGTATTTTTAAAATATGTATATTTAACACAATTATCTTTGTATAACAACTCCCAGCTGTAAGTTAAGCCATTAACTGATTAGGCAGCAAGTTAACTGCCTACGTTTTCGGATGCAGCCTGGATGTTGTAGCTGAGTCGGTAGTTGAGGAGTGGGGAGAGACATGGAGAAAAAAACAAGTTCATTTGAATGGACAGGGGACAAAAAGTGATATACAGTGCATCCGGAAAGTTTTTTTATGTTAGAGCCTTATTCCAAAATTTATTAAATTCATTATTTTCCAAAAAATTCTACAAACAATACCCCATAATGACAACGTGAAAGATGTTTGTTTGAAATCTTTGCAAATTTATTAAAAATAAAAACCGAAAAAAAAAAAAAAAACACATGTCCATAAGTATTCACAGCCTTTGCCGTGACACTCAAAATTGAGCTCAGGTACATCCTGTTTCCACTGATCATCCTTGAGATGTTTCTACAACTTGATTGGAGTCCACCTGTGGTAAATTCAGTTGATTGGACATGATTTGGAAAGGCACACACCTGTCTATATAAGGTCCCACAGTTAACAGTGCATGTCAGAGCACAAACCAAGCCATGAAGTCCAAGGAATTGTAGACCTCAGAGACAGGATTGTATCGAGGCACAGATCTGGGGAAGGGTACTGAAAAATGTCTGCAGCACTGAAGGTCCCAATGAGCACAGTGGCCTCCATCATCCGTAAATGGAAGAAGTTTGGAACCACCAGTACTCTTCCTAGAGCTGGCAACCTGGCCAAACTGAGCGAACGGGGGAGAAGGGTCTTAGTCAGGTAGGTGACCAAGAACCCGATGGTCACTCTGATAGTGCTCCAGCATTTCTCTGTGGAGAGAGGAGAAACTGTATATTTCCAGAAAAGATTAAACTCAAACTGCTGCCAGATTCCGCCATGGCAGTTGTTGATTGAAAGAAGAAAATCCACTCTAGCACCCTTTGCGGCAATGCTGAGAATGCAGTGCATACTAGCGTTGTGTTTTGAATTGAGCACTGACACATTTCACAACGCAACGACGCGTGAAATCGAGCTTGCGTAGCAAGGTATGTCTGCATTCACGTACTTCCATAAGAGTATATTTGGGCCTTAAAAGTAGTTTGTGGTTACTGAATACTGCATTTTATGTAATACTTTTCCAGAGATTGCAGGGGCAGATTTGTATCTCCGGCAGTAATCCTTGTAGTAAAAAGATACAAGAACAGTATTTAATGTACTAATGTCTGCAGTATGACAAAAACTTCCTAAGATTTGAATGCTGATCAACGAAGAATTCTGCTTTCAGGATTCAGGCCGGAAGGCGCCCCCTTAAGGAAGACATGTTTGTCTCTCATATAATTATAATTTTTTTGTTAAATCACCACTTTGAATAAACAGTTTGCCACATGGTCGTTTGACTGTTACACCGTAACCGTAATACAATTTCATTAAATAAATAGTCTGGAATGTGCTGCACACTTGACATTAAATGAGTGTTTTGCTTTCTGTAATTTAATACACAGATTAAAGAAGTCATAATGTGATGTTTTTAGTGGGTCAACACCTTCACGCATCACTTTAAAGCATGCAACACAAGAGAACTAGATATTTCTTAAATGAAATCGCAGGCTGCTGTTGTTTAATAATCAGACTAGGACACATGTACAAATTTACAAGATTAATGGAAGATTTAGTGACAATGCAGTACTGGTTTTTTAGAGTTTATGGAGAAGGCGGAGTGCACCATAAGAACCATAATCTTCATACTTAAAACACAACAAACTAACTCTAAATTTCCATATTAATTGGGACGCTTGGCTATTGACCTTGATAATGTTAAATGTCTGTGTGGAAAAAATATTAAAATAAAATAAATAAGACTTTCTCATTTGATGTCTCCTGCACGTCTCAAACTACAGTGCCCCCTCAGATTACTGTGATATGCTTCAAAATCACTGA
The DNA here is from genome assembly GCF_025860055.1 of Xyrauchen texanus. NCBI lineage: Eukaryota > Metazoa > Chordata > Actinopteri > Cypriniformes > Catostomidae > Xyrauchen > Xyrauchen texanus. The sequence continues at coordinate 19,839,533 of NC_068309.1, read as the reverse complement.
TACACACAGTGACACTTGTAATATGTGATACATTATTCAGAACTGTTGGGTCATTTCAGTCTGCATGTCCTGAATCCCAATCAAATCCCAATATAATCACATTTTTAAACTCTGTAGCCATAATAAGTGTGTGGCAAGAAGCCTATATGGGTTAATGTGGTGTGCGTGTGACTTTAGGGTCAAAGTAATATAATAACATGTTACTCTCTTTAATTAGCATAGTGCAGAGATGTTAAGCCTAATGGGGTGTACTGCTCACCCACAATCAAGGGAAATATTACACAGGCACCATGTCCTTTGGCATGCAGAGCTAAAGATATATTCAGCAGTTTTGTGATGCAAAACTCTAAAACGACAGTAAAATGATGAAGTGTTTAAAGGTTGGAGTCACTCTTGTAAGCATGAAATTATACACTCCTGGTGCAGATTTATTCATAACACTTTAAAAACTACCTTCATATCCCAACAACACCTTGAAAGATAGCACTGCTGTTTTCCCAAAATGAGGTACAGTGCTTTGGTATTAGCCTGACAATACAGGTAGGAATAAACATGCAAATTAGTGAGTGTAATGCCAAAAACAAGCTCTATGTGTGTTTGTTCTTTGATTGCATTTTGGTTGCTGTTCTTATTAATAAAAAAACATGTGGACTTGATTTGTCAGCAGAAATGGGAAAAATGCTTGGATTGCCTATAAATCAGAGGCAGACCAGTGTACCTTAAAGGAAAAAGGGAATTTCAAACCAACACAAGATGTACATTATATTGATGTAGCACTGTGGTTAAAGATTTGGTCTGGTAACAGAAAGGTTCACTGTTGTGTCCTTGAGTTAACCCAAGTACTTGATTAATCCAGATTTGTAAATTGCTTTGGCTAAAAGCAACTTCTGATTTAATATTTACTTAATACATGTAGTTTTATGACCCAGCACTTTTAAAAAGACCAGATGATATATGCTGGATAGTGCTGGTTTGGGGCTGGTCTAGATGGCGGACCATCAGATGCCTTGTTTCCATCCAATTTTCTTCGCTATTTTGAGTGAAAATGCGTAAAAATGTATTTAGCAAAATTTGCCATCTTCTGCCTGTTACCATTCAAATGATCTTTTATCGATAAAAATGTTGTGTGTGATGACGTCATAACTAAAAAAACACTTTGTTGCATACGTTTTGGTTTATCGCTAAATAAATCTGCCCTTAAGCTGTTCCAATACAGAAATGTGTGTTTATTGCTAATTGTGTACCTTTCGCCTCCCAGATGTCCCTATTTTTTATTTTATTTTTTTTCACCAAAGTTTTGGTAAAATGGGGAGAGTATTGAGACAATTAATTGAAATTAGACAGCTTAATGTCATTTTAATTTCACAAATAAATGCAATCAGAAGAGGAGGAACTGCAATCGAAAGGGAGCAGTTGCCCTTCTGATAGGCATGTAATATCGGTCCTGATGTTGTGCATATCACAGGTTGCCACCTGTTCTGACCCAAAAGTGAATTGTCGTGGCCCTGTTCAAGTTGGCAACCTGCACCAAGTAGTGGGGGAAAATTTTGGTCTTAGTATAAGGACCATCCATCGATGTGTATATGCTGTGTGCACAGCTATTAAATAAAAATTATGCGGTGTAATATCAGGGTTTACATATTATACATTCCTGATATTCAATAGGCTATTTTGAACAATCATCTAATCTAAAGCATTGCCATCACAACTGCATTATGTCCCGCATATTTGTTCAGCAACTTTTAAAGACCAACTGAACTTGATAGTCTAAGCAAATGTGTTCCGAGGTAGCCTAAAGGGGGTTAGATTTAAAATATTTCAAAGTTTTAAGATGTTGAAAAGCTTATCTAAAAGTGAACTCAGCATTGGACAAATAGTTCTGATAGTTTATAGTCCTGAAAAAAAGTGTAGAACATTCTGAGAATATCATTTCAGACAACTTTTTTGTCTACAGAAGAGGGTAAGGCTAATTTATTATAATTACACATATACACAATTACATCAAATTATATAGGTCTAACAATATAATTATTTTTTTTTCGTTTCTGAATTTTCAGATGTGCATGACGAGCTCATGAGATTGTGGCGGGCATCTTTTTACTGTCCGGACCCGATTTATATGCTCCTCCGCTCTCACAGCCCTCAATGGCGGGGCTACCAGGATGTACTTGGCGATTCCCCAGGTGGATCAAGCGGTCGAGGTGCACCCATGCCCGCAGAGTGCCGCCACCTGGCGGAACCGTCCGAGACACCCATCCAGGGCCTGTAGGCTTATGTCGTCACTGGCATCTAATGCCTACTGTGCCATTGGACAGGTCGCCAATGCCACTGGACAGTTCGCCTCCGATGAAGGACACGACGCAGTCTCTCGGGCAGGCAATGTCCACCCTGTTGGTACAGGAGCGCCACCTTTGGCTCAACCTGGTCGAGATGGAGGCTGAAAAGGTAAGATTCCTTGGCATCCCCATCTCCCAGGTTGGTCTATTCAACAGCACTGTCGGGGACTTTGCCCAGCAGTTCATGACGGTTAAGAAGCAAATGGCGGCCATCCAACACATCCTACCCAGGCGTGGCTCAAGAACCCGCACCCAGTCTGCTCGTCGCCAAGTGCGTCCCCCGGTGGCAGCAACATCGGCTCTGCCACACACAGCCCGCCCCAGTAGACGTGGAGCCACCCGCAAGAAGAAGATGCCACCCGTCTCACGACCGGCCATTTCAAACCACCCGAGGAAGGCTTCAAAACGCCCCTGAGACGGGTGACACAGGGAGTCGGAGAATCGCTAAACAGGAGCTGGGAACACTCAATCCCATGGTGGAAGGCCCGGTGGAAAATCCTTGTTTGCCTTTTCTTTCAATTTCGCCGCATACCTAAGGGGCTGCAGTACCCAAATTTTCTTTATGGCAGGTATGCTGCTTTGGAGGCGGTTCCCCGTGACCAGCTGTAGCACAATCCCACCCACGACAGAAAGGTTGCGACAGGTCACAAGGACAATTTCTCTCCTCCCCCCTCCCAGACTGCTCCTACGGTGGGTATACGGAGCAAGGTAAGTGCTTCGATGTCCCCGGACACAGCACGGCCACGACTGGCACCTCAGGATCTGTCCCGCCGCAAGGCCTCACCCGCTGGTGCATCCGACACGATTGTCCCCTTGGTCCTCTCACCCAGAGTGTGAGGGAGTGGCTCGCGCTCCCCAACCCATCGCGGTGGCTGATCAGAACCGTCAGACTCCGCTATGTGATTCAGTTCACCAGACGCCTGCCCATGTTCTGAGCAGCTCTTTGTCTGATTGAGGACAGCGGAAAGGGAGTGCTGTCTCAAAACAGAGGATCACCCACTGGGCCATTGATGCCATCAATTTTGCACATCACATCCAGGAAGTGCCCCCCCCCAGCACAATATAATAGGAATGTGGTAGCCTCCTGGGCCCTGACCAATGGCGCTTCTTCAGCAGACATCTGCAGAACAGCGGGCTGGGCAACACCCAAGGTTTTACAATCGCCGTGTTGAGTCGGTCTCATCTCGTGTGTTATCAGGTACGAGCAAGGCTCCTATGCCCCCGGTCACAGTATTTGTAGAACTCCTCCCCCCCGGGGTAGGACCTACCATGGGACTTCGCCACATGAGACACTGCCAACAAGACTCTGTATATTTTCTCAAACCCACGCGGGTGGGGTGTAGTCTCCGGGGTGTCCTCCACTTGGGAGGGATCAGTCCCCCAGTGGAACAATTTTGTTCCTTTTTGGGAGAAAACACGAGAAGCGGCCACGGCTGGGTCAGCCGGTCCCTATTTTTAGTTATAGTTGTGGTGTTTTATATATGGACCCCTAGTGTCACTACATCAACACAACGTTGAGTGAGTGACAGATAGGGAACGTCCTGGTTACTTCCCTGATGAAGGGAACGAGACGTTGTGTCCATCCTCCACAACACTGAACTACCCACTGAAATGGCCGGGACCTTGTCTCGGCTCCTCAGCACAAAACCTGAATGAGTGGTTGCAAGCCAGCTCCTTTTATACCCGTATGTCTGGGGGAGTGGCATACAAATTCCACTCGCCAATTCCCATTGGCCTTTTTTCAAAGATAGAGGTGTTTGGGACTCCCAAGGGCGACCCCTAGTGTCATTACATCCTCCATCAGGGAAAGGAGTTTTTTTTTTTTTTTTTTTTATGGTTATTTGTTTTTGCCCTATTTAAAATAAGTTTTATTCCTATTAATAGTAATTTTGAAACATGAGATGAAAAGTTTTGATATATCGATTATGGATCATTATTTTATCTGTATATTTTTGAGGCATTGACACATATTAAATTAGAAGCATAATTTGCATGGTTTCCAATTCACTCAGTTGGCCTTTTGTTTAACAGTCTGGCATTATTGCATTGGGAGACCACTGGGGTGATTTAACATCTACTGAGGCTGGTCACAAGACACGGGTATCACAACACAGAGGAATAGCTGATGTGGCGAAACAGATGGCAGTCTAACGCTACAAAGTTTGTTGTACTTTAAGAATAAACAAAGTGACGCTGATGAGTTTGCAAGTTAGTGTAAGAAATTGCTGTAACTGTGCAAAACAAACTATTAGAAATGGTACAATTTCTCTATTTGCAGCCTCGAATAGGTTTTTCATTCAAGCTGTCAAACCACAAAATGACATACTTGCAAATGAAAATACATTGTGTAGATGGCTAGAGCAAATAAACATTGTCCTTTGATAATGATGTGGGTAAAATGTAATGGAAAGCTATGCGAGTTGGGCTCTGTGGCACTGCATAGTTTTGACGCTGAGCATTGGCAGTGTGTTCGTGACTTCGTAGAATAAAACAAATAAATTATCATAATTTTAGAATGCACCATGTCATACGCCAGACATGTCCAGTGTGCGACCTCTATAATTTACCCTGCTGCTTGCACTTCACCAAAGGCAAAGACAAAGACTATTGTGCATCTAGTAGCCCTATGTATAGCTGAGAAAATCCTGCTATATATCAATAATCATCAGGAAAATCTCACAAAATAAATGCATGAAAAATGCATCAATCCTGAGTCTACCAGTAACTTTATAAAAGTAGTTTTATTCTACATTTAGAGGGTCCTCTTGTGGGGGCTGTTATGTTATAATCACATGACCAGCAAAATACTATTCATTTCATCCCTGTTATGGAACTCTTTAAATGATCAATTAAATAAATCATGGCTGACAGTGAATTTTTAACGTGAAATTGGTAACTGAAAACTGTTGTGTTTGAATAATGCTGCATCCGAGCCTCTATGTGTGAGCGTAAGTCTAACTGTACGTGGACTTCTGGCTGCCCTGCCTTCGACGCTCAAGGACGCTCGTGGACGCTCTGACGTAGTTGAAATAGGCGGCAACGGTTGTTCAGAATGCTTTGTTTTGTGAACTGTATTTAAAGGGGCCGCAATTTAAACATCCAGACATGTCGACCATTTACTTTTTGCCGACCTATCACAAGTAGCGTATATCCTCATAAACTCTTTAAAATGTGAAAATAAGAAATCGATCGATGGCAGAAAGTAATTAAAATTATAGTTGTTTGTTATCAAAATAAAATACATTTGTAATAATAACTGTGGTCTTGGTTGTTTTATATCCCTGTAAGCAAACAGGGACATATCATATATTACTGGGAAACCCGCCACAGCAATAATTAGTTTCTCCTCCATTTTATCTTCGGAACGAATGTTTGGTGGGAACCAAAGTTTACACGGTTATGTTCTCTAGACTTCGCTAGAGCGGAGCACTTCTATATTCCAATAGGTTGCCGCCGAACCGCGTCACAGCTCATTACCATAATGTTGACTGCACTTGAACTTCCATCTGACGCCCACGCCGCCCAAGACTCACCGCGCCGCTTCTCGCCGCCGAGAGACGCTGGCTGTCATTGAAAATGAATGACTTCCGGTCGATTTGACGCTCTCGCCGCCTCTGGTGTGAACGTACGGTAAGAAGACTGCCATATTGACCATAACAACATAATAAAAAAAAAAAAAGAAAAAGAAAAACTGGTGGATGCTAGTGGCCTGCAACAATGATCTTTTAAACAGGGAGTCTCACATCTTTCCTGTAATATTTAGTTCAGGTTTTGATATATTTAACAACAGTGGGCTAGTGGCCAGAAATGATTACACATCCACTTGGAGGATCTGATATTTGAAAGTGCCTGTATGACTCGGGACAAGTTTAGTATGTCTGAATTCATCATTGCCAGCAATGGGAGGCTGGCCGCCAAATACACCTCTAAGTTAAAAACAATTCTGAGAAGCCAGCGAGGTCAGTAGCAATCCATAAATTATCCCTGAGACAAAGACTCTGCCACTGTGCATTATTCAACACAAAGATCAATACACTTTTGCGAGTCAAACTTTACAACCTATTCTTCTTGCTTATCAGCAAACTTCAAAACAGGCACTTTCCCATGGTCAATTATTCAAATAAGCCTTGAAATTGCTGGCTTTGTACACATAGAGGGGTCTTCAGATTTATTTAGCTATATCAACCCAAGAGTGTTTTTTTTTGTTTGTTTTTTTGTTTTTTATCTAAATGGCTATTCAAATTTCATGTTAAAGTTCATTACAGTGATTTAGGTTTACTTAGTCATAATAATTGATAATTCATCAAGATTACAGCCATTATTTAATTATCAAATGGTGTCCTGGCATAAGACAAACAGATTAAGAATTTAAGGTACCTAATTTGATCATATTAAATCATCTCTGACCATCATGGTGAAAGGTGATAAGCATCAGACCATAGAGGGTCAGTTCTTACAGATTTTAATTATCAGCAATAATCTGACGGTGCCATTCTGAAAATGGAAGGGGGGAAAGCAAACAAACAAACAAACAAACAAATCTCTTTAAAGTTGGTGTGTGATATGTGTAATTTGTAACTTTCCAGACAATGTTTTAATGCATTGTAAACTAACAAATTAACAATTACAAATTGTTTGTGTGTGTGTGTGTGTGTGTGTGTGTGTGTATATGTGTATATATATATATGTATATATATATATATATATATATATATATATATATATATATATATATATATATAAACGAAAATAACCAAGATTAATAAATGCTATAAAATATTGTTAATTGTTTCCAAATACCTAATGCATTTACCAATGTTAATGAATATAAAGTCATTGTTAGGGCACTGCCTTTATACAGATTTCCCTATTTGATTTGATTCAGATTCACAAGCTCTCGATTTGCTTCGATTCGAAATTCGTTTGATTCGATTCATATGGATATATTTAATGTCCCTTTTACTTACATATGAGATATATTTTCTCCCAGTTAATGCTGTTAATTAGACAGGGGACCTTCTAACTAGGTACATTACAAAAATATTAATCTTAATAATTATATTTTATTAGTTTTTCATAATTTTGGTCACATTATAAATAAATAAAAAATAAACAAATTAAAGTATTAAATCAATACATGTTATAATATATTGCATATCTATTTTTTTTTACATGTTTATTGTTTAATAAAATAATTTTCACCATTTACTGGTATATTGATTTGTTGAACCAGTGTTAAAACCAGTACAGGTTGTGCATAGTGTAAAATATATATCTTGGGATTTAAGATTCAGTATCGAGATATGTTCAAATGAAGATCGTGTTGCATTGGAAAATCTGTATTTTTACCCACACCTACTAATTCTAAAGTTTAACTCTGTATTTATATTTATTTATTCACAAAAAGTTATTTAATCAAACTTTCTTCTCGATCTTTTGAGATAAACAAGTTCAGTGTACTAAGAAAACATAATGTAACTTTCGGAACCAAAAAGCCCATCTATAAAAACAGCTCATTCTGATTCCAATCAAAAAATAAAACGGTTCTTATTTTTTTGACAACAATGGCCAAAAAATTGTACAGTTCACCTTTAAGGAAAGTTATGTCAGACCACTTTTCAGCTTTAATAAAATCCCTGATCCTTTAATTCTCCTTTAAATGTTGATCCAAATAGATCCAAAGGAAGACAAGCCTTAAGAGTTAAGCTGTAAGCACGAAGACGACTTCAATCTATGGCTCTCTGCAGGAAGTGACACATGCAGACCTCTTTGATTCCCTTCCTTCCCAAACAGTGATGGCTGCAAGGAGTCCCTCTATTGCTCAGGGAGAATTAATCAGCCTTTATTTCCATTCACCACAGGCACCTCAATGAGCTCAGACTGCAGATGACTGAAGTGAGAGCTGTGTGTCTGCCTTACAATCAACTCCTTAATCCACTGAGAACTCCAGCTCCCACAAGCCCTAGGAAGAAAGCCCAAAAATCTCGCTACCCTTATGCCTTTTAAATAGATAAAATAACTTTTTACCTGGCCTTTTATCTATGCTATCTGACCTTTAGCTAGTGAGAGGGATGGCTGCCATTATGCACTCTTTTTTTGAATGATCTTTGCTGTAGGCCACGCAGACCTTTTCCAACCTTCAGTGTTCAAAGGACAGAATCCCCATTAGCTGCCTAATACCTCACTTTGTATTGGACAACTCCTGAGAGGAAGCTGACAAACATTGAAATGGCGAGATCAAAGTGTGGAATGGGTCTATTAAACACCCCAATTTCCCTAATGAAGACAGTCGATACATTCACTTTAATCTCCTCCAAGATCAAGCTGTCCTCCTGCTCTGACATGCAATGTACGAGTCAATAACTTAATCCGACATGCACCTCAATCAGGACTATCTTCCTTATCCGGTTCCCTCTCCATCCCTAAAAACCATCTGAAAAGACCAGCTTAGATCCAGTTTGAATTGCCAGGAGTGTCCTGGTTTGAAAGAATAGTTAACCCCCAAATCTTAATTTGCTCACCATCATGTTGTTCCAACTCTGTATGACTTACTTTCTTCCATGGATTACAAAAGGAGATGCTAGATAGAACGACGACCACAGTCACCAATCACTTTCATTATATGGACAAAAAATAAATAAATAGGCTAGGCTTTGTACATCTTATTTTGTGTTCTATGGATGAAAGTGAGTATTATGGGTTTGAAATGTGGGTGAGTAAATGATGAATTCAGCAGCTATATCAACCTGTAGCTCAAGACTGGTTGCATACTGAAGCTAAGCAGGCCTGAACCTAGTCAGTACATGGATGGGAGACCTCCTGGGAAAAATTAAGTTTGCTGCTGGAAGAGGTATTAGGGCAGGGGTGTCAAACTTGGTTCCTGGAGGGCCAAAGTCCAGCAGAGTTTAGCTCCAACCATAAATAAACACACCTGAAGCAGCTAATCAAGATCTTCAGGAGTGCTTGAAGATTACAAGGAGTCATTTTGGAGCAGGGCTGGAACTAAAATGTGCAGGGCTGCGGCCCTCCAGAAACTGAGTTTGACACCCCTGTATTAGGGAGTCCAGCAGGGGGTGCTCAACCTGTGGACTGTGTATGCACGCACTAGTATAGTAATGGGGACAGTATACTGTAAAAAAGACAGTGTCCTTTGGATGAGATGTTACACTGTGGTCCTGATTCTCTGTGGTCATTAAAAATCCCAGGACATGGCTTCCTAATAATCCCCATCCATTGATTGTCTCTATCTCTCCTCTCCACCAATAGCTGGTGTGTGGTGAGCATACTGGTGCACTATGGCTGCTGTTGCATCATCAAGGTGAATGCTGCACACCATGGTGGTTGAGGAGAGTTCAATGTGTAAAGTGCTTTTAGTATAGCGTCAGAAAAGTGCTATGAATGTAACATTCATTCAACCAGCATCCAGGCACAACATATGTTGGCTCCCAACTCTGCAAATTTCTTTTTTTTTTTCAGTGCTGTGTGAAACATCAGGCTGGGTCCTAAAGTTCCCCCCACCTCACGCTCTGATAGCTCTATTTCTGAAATAGATCCCTCAAACCCCTCCCAGTGGAGCAGAAGCAGAGCTGAGCTGCTGGCTCTTAGATACAGCCACCCCGAAGGCTTTCCATCAGATGGCTGACATGTTTAAAAGGCTTCGATTTAGACAGCACTCCCCAAGGACCCTGACACACACTGGAAGCAGGTGTCATGGCTCTCCGACAGGTGGATCCTCTGTCATGAAAGAGTAATTTTCTGTGAGATGAGGTAAACAGGCTGTATATAAAAAGAGTCACGAGAGCTGGGCAATAGAGATAAAAATTCGTAATATTTTTTTAGCCTTTTTACAATATAATGTGTATATACAGCATAAATAAATGGTTTAAAATTTGATTATTTTGTAATTTTTTAAATATCTGTCTTTACATTCTAATACCTCAAATTACATACTCTTTCAGAACCATTAAAGGCCAAATAAAGGGTGCATTAAAATATTTGTGACATTCACAGTGTGGCATATATTTAAATTGCCAGCATTGTGAATATTAAAAAAAATATCCTGAATATTCAGTATACTGAGTATGTATTATATGTAATATATATACACACACACGCACAAACACACTGTATGTGATTTACACTTGGTGGACTTTACACCCGGGCACTGAAGCAGAGCATCAGTAGAGCACTAGAAGTAATTAGTGATCTTGATAATGGGATGAGGCCAAGAAAGGTTGCCACTGATCTGGCCTAATTGCTCAGATCCATGCCAGCCCTGGGTAGGCCACAGAGCCAGATATTGGCCTTGGCATGACAAGCCTTTCTAAGCACAAGGGAGAGCAGCTTTCATTTCACAGAAATATCTATTTTAATCTATGCCTCTGGGGAAGAATGGAATACAAAATACATGAGCAAAAAATGGGTTTCGGAGGAGCACGGCAACTCGATTGCGATTGAAATCATAAGGTATTTTGCATCTAGGTGTATGGGACAAAATCTGTCTGACATTTCATAAGGCACCTTTGCTGAAACACACACAATAAAACAGAGAAGTGTCTAAATTTGTTTTAAGCTGACAGAGCTTTGATCTTGAAAGGAATGATAACACTGAAGATGTGGAATTACTTGTGAAAAGGTTGTTGGTATATTGACAGATAGCCCAGTCTCATATAAAATTTAAGATGTGATACGCACAAGACAAACCGCACCCAATGACTTTTGGAAAAGCAGAGTCATGAAGTCAGGTATTCCAAAGAAACCAAACCAAACTACAGGGTTCGCACATTTTTTCACCACTGAATTTCCATTCAATTCAAATTTTTAATTTTCCTTGAACTTTATGGTTGTTTGTGATTATTGGATTAGGATTTTTAAAAATCATCCAAATTCAGATCGTTTGGCAAGCCAATTTGTTTTCAATGATAAAAAACAAACACACTGTTCACAAATCAGAAATCAACAGGATTTAAGAATGAGTATTACTCTACACACAATAGTATTAACCAGCCAATTAAATTTTTTAGAGCAACCCTAAAACCTTTTAAATGGGAACCATCACACCTGAGTTTAGAGCCCCAATCGGATATGGCACTCAATTGACAGGACCACCCATGTTGATTCCAGGGAAGCAAGAATGACATCCAAAATGTTGAGAGACTTACCTAAAAGAAAGGAAAAGAAAAAAAGCAATTAATCCACAACTCCAAAGCAACTTTTCAACTACTTTTTGATGCTTTTTAAAAGTGAGAAAAGGCGAGACTGCTATGTCCTTTTGTCTGACTTCCCTATTCAGTCACTTCTCCAAATGTCTCTAAACTCGAATAAGGCCAATACACAATGCGAACAGCAAACAAACTGACTCCAAGGCATAATTAACAGAGAATCATGTGCAAAATTGCAACGAGGCACCAAACACTTTATTGTCTGCATAACATTAAGGCCCCGACTGATTAATAATTTATCTTAAAAAAGTATCTTGAAATTAAAGCTTTTTTGCACTTGGCGGCAGGAAGGGAGAAAGCTGTTTCGAAGGATGGAGAAGCAATGTCGGTACTTAATAACTCTGACACCAAGGGATAGCAATTAAGGGTTCACATTATAATCTGCAATCTTGTTTTATTAGGTGGATGTGATGGTAATAACTAGTGTTCGGCATAGATAATTTTGACGCCGGTTAACGCAATGACTGTCCATCAGGACGCACTGCCACCAAGGAGCCGGAGAAGGAGGGAAAAGTAGCAGGATGAAAAAAAAAAAAATTATATCAAGGTAGCAATCATGGCTGCTCATCAAAAACATAAAAAAGCATATAGCACCTCACATCACTGTCAGAGCGTTTCTTTTCATGAGGGCTTCATGCATAATGCCTCACATGAAAACTGCACTTGGTGAGAGACGACACGGATGAGACCTCAAAGAGGAGAGAAAAGTAAAACGGGAAAAAGAGTGGGAACTTTGCAAAGTCTGCAGGGGAAAAGCCATTTAAGGCACCTCAGCAGGATGTGTTGGCTGATGAGCCCACATACTCAACTGAAGCTGCTCACTACTCTCTCGCACAAATACACAAAGAAGAAAACACAGAAACGTAGTATGTGTGATTTCAGCTCTCACATCTTACGAAGCGCTCTGAGTGACACTTCAGCCATTTTTACGCGCTCCGTCTCTCAGACACACAATAAATCTGACATCTAGGTCTCAAATAAAGAGAGAATATTGAATCCCAAAAAATTTCGCTAAAATATATAACGTCTGAAACAGCAAGCGGGTGATGCGTGATAAGTGACAGCTAAATGTTTTGAAGGAAGATGCTAACAATGATACATGATATTTCATGAAATGAAGACACCGATTCACTTCAGCAGTGAGCAATTAAATGAATTGTATATTATATACACAAACCCAAAAACAGTCAATGGATAATATAAATGAAAACATCAACACTTTTCTGATAAATTTCTGATAAACACTTTTTTTTTACCATACTGTGGGTTGGACACTTTGTAGTTGTGCTAAAGATATGTTGCAATGTAACCATCATGTCATTTAAAACATCCACCAGTCAGTACATTCCTTTGCATACTTACAAATCACTTTTTATTTTTCACTTTTGATCTGATAAATGGTCTGCACTTATATAGCGCCTTTTTAACCTTAACGGTATTCAAAATGCTTTACACTGTGACTCATTCACCCATTCACACACACATTCATACATCAAGGCGCTAGCCTGCCATTGGGAGCAACTTGGGGTTCAGTGTCTTGCCCAAGGACACTTCGGCATGTGGGCCGGGATTCAAACCACCAACCCTGTGATAAGTGGCCGACCCGCTCTACCACCTGAGCCACAGCCACCCCCAAGGTAATCAGTATATTTTTGTTAATGTTGTGCAGTCCGACATTAATCAACATTTCAGTTTACGGATACCCTATTTACAGTCAGGCATGTTTAATTTACACTTTTGAGTAATGGTATGGTCCTAATAAAGTGCCCAATGTGGTCTTCTGCTGTTGTAGACCATCAGCCTCAAGGATTGAAGTGTTGTGCATTCTGAGATGCTATTCTGCTTCAATTGTACAGAGTGGTTATATGAGTTACCGTTGCCTTTCTGTCAGCTCGGGCCAATCTGGCCATTTTCCATTGACCTCTTTCATCAACAAGGCATTTCCGTCCGCATAACCGCCGCTTGATGATTTACTATTGTGCATGAAAATCCCAAGAGATCAGCAGTTACAGAAATACTCAAACCAGCTCGTCTGGTACCTACAATCATGCCACAGTTGAAATCACAGAGATCACATATTTTCCCCATTTAAATGGCTGATGTGAACATTAAATTATGCTCCTGACCTGTATCTGACTGATTTTATGCGTTGCACTGCTGCCACACTATTGGCTGATGTACAAGTGTACAAGTGTTCCTAATATAGTGCTCAGTGAGTGTATATCACCAAGCAAAAGTGTTCAATTCGGCTAGTCATGTGATTTCAATATGTCAGCCTCCATGTGGTGACCTGCTCTATGTGGGATAAAACACCTATTTGTTAGCCACAGATAGGACTGCAGTCTTCATTTCAAGTGAGCATACATATTTCCAAACATATTGATAAGAATTACTAACAGTTTATTTGTGTAAAACGTTTTAATGAGGAATAAAATACTGAATGCACCTTTAAGAAAGGCCTACTGTAGTTGATTACAGTGATTTATTTCACTATAACTGTAGTCAAATAGACAAAGAAACACAGAGAGAGAAGAGGAGTAGTAAGACAGACAGACTGAGACAGAGACTGGGAAAGGTTTGGAAGCAGAGACAGCACCGTGACAGAAAGAACACTTTAGTGAACACACTGGTGCTGACAGCTTGTTTGTGACTTGATGTGTTCACCAGCTGAAAACTCTTCTGTTGAGTCAATGGAGCTAGGAATTACTCTCTTTTGGCAAACAGCACCTTACACTATGGAAGCCAACGGTGAGAGCAGCCTACTGCCTGAGCACTCAGCCTGCATATCAGAATCAGAGAGATAGAGACGTTAGAAGCAATTTGAAATCATATCTGCAGTGTGTTGCTATGAAACGGGGACCAAAAAAACAAAACTTTAATTTGTATGTTGAGCATATAGCTCAAGGGCACTACAGTGCTAGCTCCCATTGTGGGGTTCAAATAGGGCTATCGCCAACCACCTCAAGTTATGATTTGTATCTCAATACATGTGTCACGATTCAATATATCAAGATATCATAATTGGATGCCAACTGAAAATGGCCCAAATGTGTGAGAGAGACCCAGCATGTCTGTAAGTGAATATGCAGATTCATACAATATCGTAAGAAAAACGATTTTTATTTATTTATTTTTTTTACAGTGATTTGATTGTATCAAACCTACAGTACAACCTTTTGAATTACTAGCCCAAATCTTTTGGGTTACTGGTCCAGAATACTATGCTACCCCTTCAACTACTTTTGCTATGCTAAAATATGCCCTCATTCCAAACAGGTATCTCCTTCATCATTCTTTGCATAATAAAGCTCCAATGTCTCCATAAAACTTTAAGGCGGTACTCTTAAAGCATATCATAGTCTCCTGTGGCGAGCATACTTGGCATGCAGTGTGCAAACTGAATTAGCCTTACCCTATCAAATTATTGATAATGACCGATAATTAGCAAGCAATAGTGGATGTGGAATTGTCTCCAACTAATTCTGATCAACCTCCGAGCTCTGCTCAGTGCATTCACATCCCTTTAAAAGTTACAAATTAAACGTGTAATAGATTTCCACTGATATGAACATTGGAATGGTGCATATTAATGATAACATTAACCAGCCACCATCACACTACAGTCAAATATTAATGAGCTGTCCCAATGAGAAAATTAAAATATTTAATGTGTTGGTTGGATATTTTTACGCAGAGCTATTGTTTTCCTTTGTGGTCCCAAAAGGGAAAGATAAGATAATTTTACACAAGAGTTTATGTAGATATCTCTGCATTCAGACACTCTCTGAATTCAGATGTCTTCTTCGGTGTAAGTTGAGCTAAATTGCTATTCTTGCAGATACACACACACACAATCTTCATATGACAGCAGCATGTCTTCCTCTGTTCTAGCTGGAGCAAAGCATTTATGGCAGGGGAACAGCTTTGGCAAATGACTCCTCAGAGGGGTGAATCAAAGCAGAATGACATCTGGGGTGACCTAGATTTCATTGTGCGTCCACAGTAAAAAGTCACTTGACTCCACATTACATCAGTTAAGAAATGCCTCTCATAAAGTAACAAAGACCAGGTCGCTATATAATTTAAATGGTAAAAATAATACGTGGGAAAGTCTGTTTCAAAGTCTTCTGTCATTGCAGTGCCTGTTAATCCACATTTGCAATCACCAAAAATGATTTAAAAAAAACAACAAAAAAGTTGGAGTAATGAAAGTCTTATCTAGTGGCTGATCAACATGGATTTTTTGATGGCTCATGCATATATGATATAAAGAGAGAGTCTTGTACAATCATTCTGTAAACTGTTTGCATGCTGACAACCTTCCTGGATGTCTAACCTGTTGGCACCCCACACTGAGAATAGCGACGAAGCCAATATAGAACAAGAAGTGAGAATAATCTATAGTTTAGTATTCGTGATCTCCTGACTTGAAAATCAACCACATGCTTTACAGGTGGGAAACGTTCAAACCAAAGAGGAAAGGAATGTCACTCTATGCAGGGTGGGGAGGCACAGTGATAAAATACAATAAAAAAAAGACACCAATCTGACTAAACTTTGTATGCCAGTCCTAGGTCCCCTTAGGCAGGATAACTTCATACTGTAATCGTTGCCGTGTTAGTATTAAATCATTAGCATCAAATAGTTGGGGCCTGAGATCACAGGAGTATGGGACCCTCATGGTGTGCATTCAGGGTTTCCACAAGGCTAGGCACTGCCTGTGGCAAAGAGCCCTGATTGAATAGGAAAAGGGCCAAAATGTCACTTAATAATAATAATAATAATATATTTATTTTGTATAGCGCCTTTAAAAGTAGCTTTCTCAAAGCGCTTTACAGACAGATGTAAGGTATGGCGGAGGATCAGTGGCTTTAACAGATTCCCGAACAAACAAGAACTTACTGTTAAAAACCCCCCCTAATTACTGAAATAGCCAACCAGCCTCCACAAGCACAATAAATGTATTGACAAAGAGACAATGAACTATTGACAGAGAACCGCATGTGACATCCGCGATGCTCACCACGTGCTTATCGTGTGGACAGGAAGGGGAAACTTTGAACGCAACAATGTGTGTGTGTGTGTTTTTCAGTTAAACACAGAACTGCATATTGCTAATGAAATACGTGTAATCCCTGTATGTTGTGTATTTCTGAGGTATATCAAACTCGTTAGAACTGTTTCGTTGTGTGTTTTAAACTCTGAGGCCTCATATTTAATAGCCTCAGTGTATATTCCCTTATTAAGTGTACCAAATATACTTTTCTTGGTATCAAATTAAACCTTACAATTTGGCCTAGCTAAATTCGAATATAAGATCTTCGTAGAATGATATTACGTTATGTTTTGCCATCTTTTGAGTCATTCAGCCCAAAATCTCTTACCGCCATAAACCCAGCCAGAAACATGCAAATGAGCCGTGACGGAACAAAGGAATCATTCTCCTGCCCAGAGTAATGGAGGCCTTTACGACCTCCAAAGGAATGTTCAGAGAAGTGCTGACCCTCCCTTCATTCTCTTACTGAGAAAGAGAAATGAACCCTGTTAATCCTATATATATATTCTATATATCCATGTGATAAATATTGACATGTATCTAATGTGCCATCTCACATTTTCCCTTAAATGTGCTTGATCTATGTTTTCTTGCAAACTAATGGGTTAATGTTTCAGACTTTGCATACTATGGTTAACCAAAATCATATGTGTGGCATATTTGGTCTCTATAACTTGGTATTTTGAAGATTGAAATGACTGTGTACATGATATGTCGATAACAACAGCATATTAGTATTACCAGTATGTTTCCTATTTTCTTTCTTGCACATGCAATGGGCAATTTTACAACAAAGAGCAATAAACCAAATTCCCGCCTAGAACTCAAACCCTTCTTATTGGTCGAGCCAATGAGAGGTGGGACCTGTTTCCCGAGGGTATAAAATTGCTGCGCCCACTTCCTCTATACTCTCTCTTATCTTACCAACTCTTATCCTCTTCGCTGCTCTTAGCCTCTCTTGCTCTCTGAGCCTTGTGCTCTCTCACTCTCTCGCTGAATGATGCCAAACTAAAGGCCCCAAGGACTCCCAAGCGTGCGCCAGGCTACCTACGGCCTTGACTGCCCATTCACCAAGATCCTCTGACTCTCACTGGTTCTCTCTCTCATCAAGACAACATCAAAGATCAACTGGAGCCTCAACAAATTGCATCAGGACAGTTTATTTCAAATGGGACATGCAAGTATCAAACTTAGTCTCATTATTTGATACATTAAGTATCCTTAACCCCTTTCTAAAAAGGGCGTGTCAGAACTAATATGATGGTTTGCTCAGGCTGTTGATCTGCTGAACTTCAAACAATGCTATAACTTCTTGCCTTCCTGTATTCTGCTTCAGCCCTCTTTCCCTTGGTAAACTGTATGAATGTATGTATATGTATGTTAGAGTAGTTTAAATGTTTAGTCTAGTTAATAAAGTCTTGTTCATGTCACACGTAAAGTTGTCTGTGTCTCAAGCTCATATCTAAAGTCACTAATCATAGATTTTGACTACTTGCTCTTAATACTTAGTAAGAAAGACATTTCCCATGCCCCGAAATGTACCTTTCTATTAATTAATTAATTAATAACCAATATTGAGTGTTCACGGGATGAACCGAGTATTTGGTTGTAATGTTAATGTAGCTACATCAAGTTAACCCGATTAACTGATCCAAATATTCATAATTGATTATAACAAGTTATGATTGATCATTAATATTTCATAGAGCTGATTCGCTACCTAATGGTGGAAGAATATAGAGCTGATTCGCTACACAGACATAACAGCAGAGGAATAAGACAATGTAAATACAAAAATAAACACATAACATTATGATCATGTAAAAGCAATCCTAAAATAAAATGTTTTAAGAAGAGATTTAAAAGTCACTAAAGTTTTTGCTTCCCTGATGTCGGCCGGAAGAGAATTCCAGAGCTTAGGAGCATAGACAGAAAATGCTCGGTCACCCCACGTATGAAGCCGTGTCTTCGGAACAACCAAAAGACCACTCTGAGAGGAGCGCAGATTGCGACGTGGTAAGTAAGGGATTAATAAGTTAGTCAAATACTGAGGTGCCAGATTGTGCAGAGATTTATAGGCCAGCATAATGATTTTAAAATCAATACGGTACCTAACAGGTAGCCAGTGCAGGCACTCCAAGACCGGGGTTATATGGTCCCTGGCCCTGACCCCAGACAGTACTCTAGCAGCTGAATTTTGAAGATATTGCAATTTATCCAATGATGATTTAGATACCCCAGCTAAAAGACCATTGCAGTAGTCAACGCGAAAAGACAAAAGAGTTTATCAACTTCTCAGCTACCGAGAAGGACAGCATGGGACGTAGCCGAGCTATATTTCTGAGGTGATAAAATGATGTTTTAACTGTATTTTGGATAAAAGGCTGAAATGACAGTGTGGCGTCAAATATGACACCCAGATTTTTTTATTTGGTCTTAAACTCCAATGCAACACCATCAACAGATAGAGTAGGGGACCCAACCTTTCGCAGTTGATGAGTAGATCCAAGGAGCATGACTTCTGTTTTTGAGCCGTTTAGTGACAGAAAATTATTGGACATCCAAGTCTTTATCTCAGCAATACAGTTAGAAAGATGCCCAACGTTCACTTGCTGACCCGGTGTAGTATGTATATAAATCTGTGTATCGTCAGCATAACAGTGATAGTTAAGGTTGAGAGAATGTAGTAATTGACCAAGTGGATAGATGTACATACTAAAGAATAAAGGACCCAAGACTGATCCTTGAGGAACACCTGTATGAACAGAACCAACTTTGGACCTATAACCACCCATAAAAACAAATTGACTGCGGTCAGTGAAATAGGACTTGAACCAGTCAAGAACAGTCTCTGATAAACCAAAAACATGTTCAAGGCGATTGAATAATAGGGCATGGTCAATAGTGTCGAAGGCTGAACTGAGATCCAAGAGAATGAGAATAGACGTGGAGCCGGAGTCAGAGGCAATTAGTAAGTCATTAGCGACTTTCACCAATGCAGTCTCAGTGCTGTGTAATTTTCGAAATCCTGATTGATGAGGCTCAAAAAGTTTATTTTCAATTAAGTGCTTGTTTAGTTGTGCTGCGACCACACCCTCCAAGATTTTTGACAGAAATTAGAGATTTGAGATTGGGCGATAATTTGACAGATTTTTAACCTCAGAATTTTGCTTTTTTTACAACCGGAGTAACCACAGCAGTTTTAAGTGCTTGCCCTGGTCTTTCACTCCAGCTTCCATATCATTGATAACCTCAGCAGTACGAGGGGAATGCTTTACTTCTGACACACGTGCATATCAACTCAAAGTAATTCTAATATAATACACCACAACATGTTGCCAAAATGTAAAAATGTAAAAGTTAAAGGTGAAGTAATTTAAAAAAGAAAGATAAGAAAAAGGCAAAGTTAAGCCACAGTCATAATAAACGTTCTTCTTTCACTCCCTTTCAAATACAACCGAAAGAGAGACTGGAAACGCAAGCTCATGATTTGTGAACTCTCACTTGCAAATTCTTATGAGGAGAAGACGTGTGACCTATAGAAGATTGAAACATCACACACTGGCCTCCTGACTAAAAAAAAAAAAAAATACACGTTTCAAAGCTGCATGTTTTTATGGTTGCAGGAAAGTGAGAAGATGGTATATTTGAAAATGAATGTAATATTATTTGTTATTTTTAATGTAGTGTTTTTTAAAACCAGATGCCCCAAAGTGTGACATTATATCCTGTCCACTGCAGTGTCCAAAATAGTTTTGCATGCTCAAAGACTAGTGTGACCGTGGCTTTACTTTTTTTGAAGTTAACAAAAAATACACTTTTTGCAATCCCTGAAAATATTTTCACAATTTGATCCTACTGTAGGGGCACAGAAATCACATTCTTCACCTTTTAAGCTCTCAGTAAATGATGATCTACTCAATAATCATTCAAAAACAAGATGGTAACACTCTAATTTTGAACATCATCTTGACGACACATTGAATTCTCAAAAATAATTGTACTAGTTATCCTAGTTTTTCCAAGAAAGCTGTGTTGCATGGAGCTGATTAGAGACAATTGAGGCCTTGACTCCATCCTCTATCATTCTGAGTTCTAACAAGCTTTTCTGGTCTTATTTCAGTCTCAACATCCCTGCAACTCCTTTGTCAGCTCTGCAACCTCCTGAACCCTCCCACATCTTCCCGGTCCTGTCCAAATTCACCAATCACTCATGTCTTCTCTTTGACAGCTCCCGGTCAATGGCGGGCTGACTCAGATTGACACAGACAGCTGCAACTCAAGGGTTGGAGACTTATCACCAGGAGGCAGCTGGAGGAGACTGAGAGGGCCAGTGATGCCAGATCCACAACACAGCCATTTCTCCACTTCTACAACATTTGTCAGTAAATGCTAAAAGAGGCAATTAGCCGACTAGGTGTTTCTCAGAAGGAAGTGATTCTTTACTAATATTTATACATGCTGGTAGTTAATCTTTTTTACCTGCTTCATCCTTTCAATCACAGTATGAAATTGAATTACACATTCAAAATAATATGTGGCGGTTACATTTCAATTATGTTGAACTTACGGAGCTTTCAAAAGACAATGTGTCAAGGCGAAACCTTCAGAAGGTGCAGCATATCACAGGGCAAGATACTATGCTACACTTGTTCTGACAGTAAGAATTTGTGTGGAGAGGAGCGATAAAGGAAAAGGTGACTGAGAAAAAAAACTGACAAAAATGTAGTTTTATAATACTTCTGTTTTGAAAGTTACTGTTTCTTATATTCAGAACCTTATTGTGGGTGGTTATTCCTCAGAAGCTAATGTGGGCAGGCTGTAATGTGTTTTAACTAGTGCAATGTAATTTATTTACAAAAAAATAAATGTATAAATAAAAAATAGAGCATTCTATTTAATTAATAAACTAAAACTCATGTCATAAGTTTAAAATATTTTAAGACTTAAATCTATCACTGACAGAGTATGGTATGGCAATGTGTAGTTAAAGATATGACTTCTATTGTTGCAATAAATTATATATACAGTATATTAAAACAAAGATAATATAATACCAAAATTGAATTTGTATTTATTATATTAGGATTAAGTAATGGGGAGGGCTCAGAATCACTAAACAAATTGATACTGGAATAGATGTTTATTACCCAAACCCCAAATATGAGCAATAGTAATAGTGATGCTTACCTTTGTAAGCACACATAATAATTAATGCACAACCGATATATATCGGTTGGCCGATATTAGCCTTTCACTGATATATAGGTATTGGCGTATATGTTTACCGATATGTGCAGATATTATTTTTTTTTTCAGAACATATTTTACAGAAAAAAATGGTTTAGAATTGGTGTCATAATGTAGTTTGTCCAGCAGAGCGTGCTCCGTCTCCGACTGTTTACAGAGCTGAGCTGACGGTGGCTCTGCAGACAGGGCGGTGTTAAGCGGTGCAGTGTTAAGCGATGTCTTCTCGGTAAGTTGCTAAATAGTTTGTGAAATACATACTGGAATGTTAATAAACAATGACCCAAAATTCTCCCTTTTCAGTACAACTAATATAACGTTAACCCTGTCCCTGACAACCATGTCACTCCTGTTTGTCACTATTAGCCAGATATAGTTTGTCAATGCAGTCAGAAATGTAAGAGATTGAAAGGTAAACATCAGCAGACAATGATTTCAAGCTACATTGTTACCTAGTTGGTGAGACACAATGCTGGAAAGTAAATAAGGTCCATCTTTTACTCTCCATGACAACAAACTAATAGCTAACTAGCTAACACTTAGCTACTTTCATTGCTTGTCAGCTGAGTGGAAGCTAATGTGTAAACATGTATTCACCAAACTGTTTGGTTCAGGATTATGGGCTGAAATATGTGCCACCAGAAACTGAATTTGAACCATTATATTTGAATTTGGATGGCTAAACTTGAATAATTGCATTGAAAAACTGAATTTGAATCACATCATTTGAAATTGTATTGTTTAATTAAAATTGAATTTATTCAAAAACTGAATCTGAATTGTATCATTTGAAATTGAATTTATTCGTTTGGAACTGAAGTCCAATAAAATTTGATCCTCACTGAAAATTAAACTCTCTATATATCTTCACATTCACTTCTCACAATTCAGATTCAGTTCTCAAATTCAATTTCAAGTTACTGAGACAGACATCCGGGTAGTTGGAGGATGAAGGAAGAGCAATCGAGCGCAGATCGATAGATAGCGTTCATTGGCGCACAGGACTCCTCTTGGGCCAATCAGCACCAATGTTTTGGAGCACAGTACGTTACCCGCCATGAAACTATGGAATTACGATTGTGTCAATAATAATGAATGTAACTTTATAAAACTGAGCGTAACTTTTTCAGAAACTATCAAAAATATTCCATTACAAAAGAAGAAAAACACAATTCAAATGAAAAAAAAAATGAACTCAGTCGCATCGAATTTAACAGGCTCTTCAAATATGCTTCATTTTTTGTTAATGTTTTTCAAAGATTCGTTTTCGCAAATCGTGGATTCTGAATACATTGCCACAGATTTAAGCTTACGCTTCGCAGTTTTTCGTTTGCTGTTTTGAGACAAACCTCTCGTGGGGGTGGGCTTAACAGTGAGCTACTCTGATTGGATAGTGAGCTTTTGATGGACAGGTGCTCTCTGACCCGGATGTACAGGCGTCACTCAGTGGCGCGCATATTGGAAAGCTCTCGCGGTGATTTGTAGTTATGCAATACGTCGTGCTTTGTTGTATTACTTACTAACAATATGTAAATAATATTTGACCTATAATTATATAATTTAATATTATATGAGACCTTCGATCGTCTAATAATCGTCTTCGATCAGTCTGTAAAGATGAGCTTTCAGGAGAGACATGGAGCGGCATCATCTTCCTCTTATTTATTTAAAACATATATATATATATATCTTTTTAATGCAAAACAGGAACATACAAAGAAAGCATCACATCACATAATATCAACCAAAACAATAAAGAAGACAAAAATAAATAGAAAAAATAATAATAATTAAAAAAAGATAATAATAATAATGTATATAACAATAAAAGAAGAGGTAGGGCATTACATCACACAAAAATGTTCACATGAAGAGATCAAATGCAATGCAGATTCTAACAGTCCTTATGGCTTTCTTATTAGTAGATACTGAAATCAAATTTAGATAATTTTCTATTTCTTTTAAGAAGACAGAGAAGATAGGTTTACAGTTTAAAAATTTGTATTTGTGAATATAGAATTTGCTTAAGAAAATAATTAAATTAATAACAAAACAGACATTTTCAGTTTGTGGGGTCTGAATCAAAATACCCAAATATAATGTTTCTCATATGTATTGAGAAGCCTGGCAAAATCTTACACTTGATAAAAACATCAATTTCATTCCAGAGCTTCTGAGTGTAATGACACGACCAAAATAAATGAACCACTGTTTCATCAGAATTCACACAAAAAGAGCATGTTAGCTCAATGTCAGATTTAAATCTTTGTATAAATTTCTTAACAGGATAGAACCTGTGTATCAACTTAAAGGAAATTTCTTTCACTTTATTTGTGATAATGAATTTCTGCTGTAAAGACCAGATTTTTTCTAATTAAGGTTACCAAACAAATTATTCCAAAAGGAAATAACAGGTGGAACAGAAATCAAATCCTTAAGAAATAAAGATCTTATAGTTTTTAGCTTTCGACTCTGAAAAACAGATTTGACCAACAGAAGTATCACAAGGTTTAGGAAAGGATGGAGTAGATACTGGTGTGAAGTAATTACGGTTTTTAAAATGCATACATAAACCAGAGGGAATAGCACCCATTACTGTAGCAAATTCTTTTGGGGTTACTGGTATTTGGTATTCAGAAAGAAATTCTGAATATCTGAATAAAAGACCTTGCTTATTAAACAAATGCTCCACTCCTCCTCCTCTTGTCCTTCAAGGCAGCTTGAAGTAAGTTTGTGTTACTTAAGTAACCAATAACATCGATACAATTTTCTAATTTTACAGAAAACACTCTAAATTTCAACACAGTGGTGGAATATTGCATATATCTTATTATATTTATTCACAATGTTTTGATAAACACATATAAAATATCATAATTTTATATATTTTTAATAATTTTTATTGTCATTCACAAGTTTGCAATGCACTGATGTCATGTCATGATGTTATGTAGTTTGATTGTTTGCTCTTTTGCAAAGTTATTATATTCAAGGGCGTGTCAATGTAGACAGTGCAGATATCAAACTGGTCTTCATTCTACAGCAAGGCAGAAATCTTGGTGCAGATGCTGCATCTGTACATAACAACCTTGAAATTCTTAACCAGTCAGCTCGGGAATACCAGCACAAGGCAGGGTCAGCAGCAGTCCGTTCAGCAGTCGGGGCAGAGTCAAACAGTGGACCAAGATATGGCCAGGTTTCAGTTTTGCAGTCATGACAATGACAAAACAGCAACATTTTATTTAGCATGCATTTACAATACAACAATAAATTTGCAAACTAAAGCCAGAACTGTTGCACACTGTAGCGTTACATGAATAAAAGTTTTATCGATGTTATTGGTTACTTCAGTAACACGAACTTACTTCAAGCTGCCTTGAAGGACAAGAGGAGGAAGATGATGCGCTCCGTGTCTCTCCTGAGAGCTCATCTTTACAGACTGATCGAAGACGATTATTAGGCGATCGAAGGTCTCATATAATATTAAATTATATAATTATAGGTCAAATATTATTTACATATTGTTAGTAAGTAATACAACAAAGCACGACGTATTGCATAACTACAAATCACGCGAGAGCTTTCTAATATCGCGCCACTGAGTGGCGTCTGTACATCCGGGTCAGAGAGCACCTGTCCATCAAAAGCTCACTATCCAATCAGAGTAGCTCACTGTTAAGCCCACCCCACGAGAGGTTTGTCTCAAAACAGCAAGCGAAAAACTGCGAAGCGTAAGCGAAATCTGTGGCAATGTATTCAGAATCCACGATTTGCAAGCGAATCTTTGAAAAACATTAACAAAAAATGAAGCATATTTGAAGAGCCTGTTAAATTAGATGCGACTGAGTTCATTTTTTCATTTGAATTGTATTTTTCTTCTTTTGTAATGGAATATTTTTCATAGTTTCTGAAAAAGTTACGTTCAGTTTTATAAAGTTACATTCATTATTATTGACACAATCGTAATTCCATAGTTTCATGGCGGAGTAGCGTACTGTGCTCCAAAACATTGGTGCTGATTGGCCCAAGAGGAGTTCTGTGCGCCAATGAGCGCTATCTATCGATCTCTGCTCGATTGCTCTTCCTTCATCCTCCAACTACCCGGATGTCTGTCTCAGTAACTTGAAATTGAATTTGAGAACTGAATCTGAATTGTGAGAAGTGAATGTGAAGATATATAGAGAGTTTAATTTTCAGTGAGGATCAAATTTTATTGGACTTCAGTTCCAAGCGAATAAATTCAATTTCAAATGATACAATTCAGATTCAGTTTTTGAATAAATTCAATTTTAATTAAACAATACAATTTCAAATGATGTGATTCAAATTCAGTTTTTCAATGCAATTATTCAAGTTTAGCCATTCAAATTCAAATATAAATGGTTCAAATTCAGTTTCTGGTGGCACATATTTCAGCCCATACAGGATTCAGTTTGTTACCCCCTTCAACCGAACAATTCCAGTTGCATTTATAAAATGTAATATTTAAAAGTCTGGTTTTCCACCGTTGAAAGCTTCACCTGAACTTGTATAGCAGAATACGGTGTAACACCACTTGACTCAGCAGGTGTAAATGCTTATTGTTTCACAACCTTCCCCTAATTTACTGTCATTATTTAAATAGTCAGCATTTGACTGATACTAAACAGTATTACTGATGTATATTTAGCTCTTTATTGTATTTTTATTTATTCTTTATTTAAATGGTCAGCAACTGACTTATACTAAACAGTACTGAACTTTATTTAGCTATTTATTGAATTTGTATTTATACTTTATATAAATGGTCAGCAACTGACAGATACTGAACATACAGTACTGAAGTTTACTAAGCTATTTATTGTATTTTTACTAATTCTTATTTTCTCAGTGTTAATTTCTAGAATTTGTTGGCAATGTATAATAATAATGTCAAATATTCTTAGATAAAAAATGTCTGAATACCTTTGCATGGTCATATCGGTGCACAATCGTTGAACAATCCACATAGAAAGGTTACATTACATTACATTACAGCTAAAAAAAATTAAATATATCGGCCACCATATCGGTAATCGGTGAATTTCCCCCTCTAAAATCGGTATCAGTATCAAAAATCCCATATCGGTTGGGCTCTAATAATAATTTAAACATCAATACTTAAGGCCATTATTGATTGGGGCTTTCAGTATTGTAACATATTGGACTGAGTAAAAATATAGATTTTCTGATGCATCGCAATCTTCATCGCAATATTGATTATTAAATCCCAAGATCAATCTTTTACTCTATAGGGAAAACCTCTAAAATGTGAATAAATAACTTGCATATAAGACCAAATTTTGTGCTATGCAACTTGAAATGTCTGCGATTAGCCAATGGGTAGTAAGTGTTCAGATTTCACTAACCAGTGATTTAGATAGATAGATAGATAGATAGATAGATAGATAGATAGATAGATAGATAGATAGATAGATAGATAGATAGATAGATAGATAGATAGATAGATAGATAGACAGACAGACAGACAGATAGATCGATCTAAATATATATAGTTTTATATATAATATACAAATATATTAATTATATAATATAGTTTGAATATTTTTTTTGTTCTGTAATGTCCTTAGTTACAAGGTCCTCTTTATAAGTAATAGCATTAGCTGAGAGATAATTTATTTAATATGTAAACAAAATGGACATTACAACTGAATATAAATCAATACTGAATCGAAATTGAAAGCTTGTGAATCAGAATCGAATCGATTCAGGAAATGGGAATCAATACCTAGCCCTAGTAACATTTGTACATACTTTAGCGATCCTGTACTGCATAGATTGTTTCCTTCCACCTGTATTTTTCAAAGCCAACATCAGCACAGGATTTACGTAACCACACCCACACATTTCAAAGATATTGATTATCTCCTCTGGCTTTGCTGTGTTAGCTAACAAGCTCTAGTAGCATGCTGTGTGTTCACACCTGCTTCTCCATTCATCCACTTATGAGCATGGAAACTTTTTGCCATGTTGTAAAAGAGCTGACTGCATAAGACTGCAACAGAGCAGGGAAATTTTCCAATTCATTTCCATCTTCTTCTTTACCATATTTTGAAAAAACTAATTCAATAAACCTCTCCAAAACCACTTCCATTAAGTAGCAGGATTTATGTTCATATGTCTTTTTTGTCTTGTCTTTTATTTTGAAGCTTAGCTCTAGTGTCCTTGTCATGGCAGTGGTTACACTTCCTCTTTTTGATTCAAGTATGATTGGTTTGTTTAGATCTGTCTTGTCAGTTCATAGGTTATTGCTAAATATATTGTTTTCAGGTTATTCCCTCATGTTTTTCTTTATTTCATCTTTATTTCTATGCTGTTAGGCTCCCAATGAAAATAATAATTTCACATGAGTCTCCTCTAGAATGTATTATATTTCAGCAATGTCTCAACGTGTGCTCAAATTTGAGATATCAATATGAACTCAAATGTTCTCATCAAATTATTTTGAGAATAAATGATCTGTTATGAACATTAACTATATAGCTCTATACTCTTAGTGTATGTCAATAATTGTATAATTTGTGTCTATTTCTACTGTGTTCGGAGCTATATAAAGCAGCCTCTGAGAAGTATGCTTGTCCTCTGGACTATTTCTGGCTACTTCTGTTTGTTTTCTAGTTTATGTCAAGTTCTAGTAAAGCCATTGATTTGGCTCTTTGTTTACTAAGATTTGTGTTACTTTAATTTGTGAGTTATTTTATCTGCAGTTGGGTTTGCATTCATCTCGTCTCTTGAGCCTACATTACACATTTCAGCTTAATAAAGCATGAAGCCCATAGTAGTTTTATGACTGAGGCATTTTGTATTATCTCAGTTAAACCCAAATACAGATCCATATCTGCTTAATTACCTCATAAGTGAATTGAGGCAAAGCCTGACATGATTTTCTTTACCCATCTCCAAAAAGCTGAGAAGGATTGAACACGGTCTGAAAGCAGCCTTCTATTTTAAAACGTGTCATGATATGAAACTTAAGGAGCATTTAACTGACAGTATCTCCACTGCTGGAGGCGCTTTCTTGTCACAGAAGGCAGACAAAGGTGAAGCTTTTAAGAGGGATTAGATGTCTCCTTTACATGTATTGGATTTTCTGAAGCACTTGTGTGGACAGTTGTTCTGGAAAACCACAAAGAACTTTGTTTTCAACCTTTTGGAGAACCCTGCAGAGCAGGATGCAGAAACGTTCAGACAGGCAGTTCAAAATACAGACAATCTCAAAACTCAACCAAAGCTCAAAAACTCTGGAAGCAAGAAGTGTCTTTTCATGTAACGACTTCCACTTGCCTTCATCAAAGATGAGTGTTCTGTAACAGAATGAAAGAGTGCTTTTTTTTTTTTCTTTCCATTATTTACATCGAAAATGACTATTTCCCTTTTCTTTCCCTTTTAAACCTTATTCTAACCACTTCTTGATGTCTGTGATCTGTCAGATCAGATGACAGAACCTTGTGACACACACAGCAATAACCTCTCTTGATACCACACTACTAAGAGTAGAAGTAATGCTTTCATCTTAAAACTCACTGAAGTCTGTGGACTGCATGCTACAGAACATTTAGGAGATATCACCACTGCAAAATAAGAGATGGATGGTGTTTGCCAAAAAGGTACTACTGTAAGCTTAAAAACATGTTCTGGCTTTGCATTGGTTTTAAGTTGCAATTTAATTGCATACAATATTTTGTAAACATATCTCAACTGAGGATGGCGCTACCAACGCCAAGGTCACAGGTTTAATTCCCAGGGATCACACACTAATATGCATTGGACAGATACACAGTGCTTGAAAACAGCCACTTTGACCACCATTAGCAGGCAAAATAAATTAAATGAGACGTCACATGCAGAGAAATTGACAGAAAATGACCACTGAATCCCAATACAAAATATATTATGTATTCTCTTGATGTCCTGACAGTGAACGTTGGCATCTGTCATTTTGCATTGGCTAAATAAACACAGTGAAGATATCTGGGTGGTGATTAGCATTGCCAATATCTCAGCTAAAGATTTAAAATCCAACAACAACACAATAGGACAGGGATCAGCAACCTATGGTATACGTGCCAGCATTGGCACGCAGAAGGGTAATCACTGGCACGCAGGCAATGGCGAGAGAGGAATAGACTATTATATTTATATAAATTCTGCACCTGCATTCCGATCTACATCTTGATATAATCCTACTTTATGATCACTAAGCATGTTTTCATCAAATGAATGGGAGGCTAAACAAAAAATTAAAATGTGACGAGACTGCAGTATATCCAACAGACTCGTGCAGTGTGTTCAAGTAATTTGTGCATTATGAGTAATGAGTAAACGCGCCTGCTTTGCTTCGGTCAGACTGTGCGGATAACAACCTATATTCCATGTTTTTTTTGCTTTCAGAACAACATGCAATGCAATAAGAAAAACACCAGTATTAATCCTTCAGATTTCCAACCCAGCATACAGGTACACCCTCCTTAAACCACGGACATTCAAAATTACATTCAATGATTAACAGAGAAAACAAAGCCACATCGTGGGGTTCAAAAATCTGATTATATTCAAAATATAAATATATAACCTGGAAATAATGTTTTAGGATTTTGCAGGTGTGATTCACTTAACTCTGAACATGGTACTACATGTCAAAAAGGTTGCCGACTCCTGCAAAAGGAGATAAACACGAAGTCTCTGATGTTCTTTATTCTGAATATCCAACAGCAGAAAATAGAGGTGAAATCTAATAGCACACATCTATATCTTTTATCGGCATTTACTTTAGTGTCACTTCAAGGATGATTGTGTGCTCTGTTCAGCAACACCATAGCAGAAGAAAACAAACATTAACTTTCTTTAAAACATGCAAAAGAGTGTGTACTTACATTAAGTGGAATTGAATTACTCAGATTATATACACAAGAAATTTTCAAACATTTGCTAGATACAACGAAAAGCCTTCCCCACAAATTCATTTTCCTCAAAACACAAGCTACTTGTCTAAGGAAATCTACAGGGATTACAAGACTTCGACAACGCAGCCCACATCCTTCACCTATTTCAGTTATAACTTCAGGGTGTAAACCTTTTTTCTTTCATATATCTCCAGCACTCCACCTTAAATGGAGTAGACACATATTTTGTAATGGGGCCCATTCTTACCTCATTTACGCACCTTGGGGAGTGGGGTGAGATACAATTTGTAATAATAAAACATCTGAATTATTACATCTGTCTAACCTAAAGATCACAGAGGGCTACTTTTCTCAATGCTTACCTCTTGTTTTATTCAGATAGAATTATTACTTTAAATATACAGTCTATATTATGGTCCTTTTCTTCAGACAATTGTTTTCCAGCAAGGTGTAATGCAGTCATGTGTTGACTTACATTTATGATGTTCTTTGTAGATAACTTAAACAAATACTTTACATTTCTATCATTATTTACCGTCAAGTCTGTAGGAATTTGCTTTTTTCGTAGAACACAAAAGGATATGTTAGGCAGTATGACTGGACCTACATCTCTACAAAAAATGAATGGTGACTGAAACTAGCATTCTCAATAACATCTCCTGAACAATATAAACATAAACAATATTTTACTCTCAATATAGAGCGGAGGAGGGCAGGCCGGGCTTTTCATTATTTATTTATTATATTGTCAAGCCAGTTCTCGCCTCCTCCTTGCCCTATAACCCCTTTACACTGGTGCCGAACCTAGGAGGGTGGAGATATGGAGGGCCGGTGATGACAGTTCGAGAGAGAGAGAATTACGGCCAGCTGCCCTGTATGTGTTTGTGTGTCTTTTTATTTAATTAAATATTATTTATATTGTTAAGCCAGTTCTCGCCTGCTCCTTTCCCTTTAACCCCCTTACACACATATTTATTAAAACTGCTCTAGGTAGATTAGATGCAGCTTAATAGCTGTTTAAGTGTTTCGTTTCACCCTGCAGCTGAAAGGTATTTATTTACTTATATTGCTATTTCTGCCTTTCTTGGTGCTGTATTTTTATGATGGAGTGCCACGGTTTGGAAGGCGGCAAATGGCAACAGGTTTATAGATCTGTAAAATCTTAATTCAGTAAATATGCGCGTCCTCACTGTGCATGTTCACACTGAACTCAAATAGTGTTTAATGAGCAGACGTGGAAAAGATTATTTATTCATGCAGATGTGGAATTATAGTTTGATACAAAGACAAGATTATTTGATTTGTTTATCTGTATGTACTGGTTTACCAGTTCTAAACTACATGATAATATGGATAAAATAGTGCAGAAATTCCCCACATTATGAACGTAGAACACGCAAGATTGATTACATTTGTGTGCAATACCCACATTCACACAGAATTTAATGTCCTAATAAAATTCATAATTATAGTTATTATTACTAAGAAATTACAAAATTATATTTGGCCTACAATTATATAAAAAAAAAATAATCTTAATCCAAGTCTCTAATAATTGAAAAAACTTGCAAGTGGCCTTGCTATGAGATCTGGTTGATCTCACCTCATCTTCAGTCCACAAAAACCTGGTGTCATAGGGTAGTTTATGATTTATATATAGGAACTTGTAGTGAACACACGTTTCCAAACTGAAACCAATGAAACACGTCTGTTATTCTGTGCACGAGATAAGAACCGCCTCACATGTGCCTGCTCAGAACAGTGCTGTGCACGAGCATCACGTGCAGACTGTTTGATTAATTCACACACAGTCATATCTTGATTTCAACAAGCAGTGCTTACCTAACAGTGGGGTGAAAAGAAAAATTACACTATTAAATATTTCCATATAATTGTTAATATAAACTACTGTTTTTGTTTAAATTAGTCATCTTTCATCTCAGTTGAGCTGCACAGACGCCACCCTCAGGTATGAGCATTTTATGTTATGCTTTCTATGATTAAAAGCATTGTTTACCACCCAATTGTTTACCATCAAGCCTGCTAGTACAAATGGCCAAGGTGAGCATGCTTACCAAAATGAGTAAGCCAATCAGAATGCTCCTTCCTTCAGTCACGCTATCTGATAGGCTTCTGTTTTTCATCAACACGTTCAAGTTCACGTAACTAATGCATTATTAAGCGCTAAAAAGGATATAGTGTAAACATAGGCAACTTACGGGGATTTCACAAAGTTGATTTCAATGGAATCGAGAAATAGAGGCAATCGAAACTTCAACATGTGGACACTTTTACAACAAAGTGACAGGGGGGTTCAGTCGCAAAGAGAGACACATACATGTTGTGTTCCAGTAAAGTTAAGATAATATATTAATTAAAAATTTGTGTTTTTGATACTAGGTCATAGATACTATATTGTTTCTGGTTAGTCTGAGGCCATGAAGTATTGATCTGGCAATCTTGTCCTTCTTGTGTTATGCTCTGTCTGTTTTATAGTTCTAATGTTAGGGCGGTGTTAAAATGTTTTTTTTTTTTAATAATAATTAAGGTATGTAGACTGCCATGTTTACATTACATTTGTGCATTAAGGTTAAGATTGTTGTCTTTGGTTGTCAGATTAGTTAATTGATTAGCTGTCCATTCCAGTGGTCCTGAACTGTGCGAAGAGTGAAGTTTGAGGCCTATGATGAAACTAGTAATTGCCAATACAATGCAAAAGAAAGACGTGATATTGCTGCAGTATTTCATGGCATGCACTAATTTTAGACTGCAAACTTACAACTTGAGTTTCTTCCTTTGCTGTGGCGCTGGAGATTCAGTAGCAGCAGAGCTGAACAGTGGTGCAGAAAACACTGGCATATTTTGTGCACTGAGATGCACATTTGAAAGTTAGGCATTGAATTTGAGGTTGGGATGCAGATGTAAATCAGTAACATCTGAGGAAAAAATGAACATCTAATTTTTATAGGGCTAAATTGAAATATTCTGACTGTGACTAAGTTAGGTCTACTTTCAATCGCTTCCTACATATTAAACTACTGTCATCTCTTGGAAATTCTGAAGGCAAACAAAACCTCTTACATTTTTGTACATTTTACACAAGTGGAAAACTGATTTGTCCATAATTATGAAAATGCACCATAATATCCATAGTGTTAACAATGATATTTGTAATAAGACCATGGTAACCATAGGTAAAACCATGCATGGCTCCTCACTACCATGGTTAGTAACTAAGATTTCAATATAAAGAACTATGGCATTATTTTAAAAACAGCAGTCTAAATACATTTAGAATATTTTTCTGCCATAAATACCATAGTTAATACAGATAGTGTTACTACAGTAAATGCATGGTACATTTTTATAAGTGTTGAGATGTGAGGACTGAAAAGCCTTCTCATTCATGTTTTCTCCTGTTTTCAGCGTCAGCGCCATTTAGAATGTGGAACTGTTGTTTTAAAATTTACATTTGGAGTTTTGCAACAGAAAATTCCATGCTGCTTTCAAAAGGGTTTTGTGATCCCCACTACATATCTCATTGGTTCACAAGTGCATTTAAAATAGTCTGTGCAGTGTGGTTGAGGCCAGTCCGTGAGTAAATGCATCTACCCTATCACTGTTGATAATGATCTGTATGGTCCGGGAGTTAAAACACCTGCTCTGCGCTGCTCTATACAATGAGACGTGTTGATCAATTGTTTCATTATGCTTTAGAATCGATTAAAATGCACTCCAAAACATACTGTTAAGATGACAGTGAAAGGCTCATTCATATTGATGAGGAAAGTGCTAACTGATTGGTCAGTAGGATGTTCCTATACCCTGCCATCCTACGTTTAAGTAAATGAAGTGAGATTGTGATTGACATCTGTGTTATGCGGTGACTTCACTGTGAGTAGGTGTGTGTATTTGTGTGTGTGTGTGTGTGTGTGTGTGTGTGTGTGTGTGTGTGTGTGTGTGTGTGTGTGTGTGTGTGTGTGCGCGCAGTGGGGTCTCTTTTGCAGTGTAGAAAGAGCACAGGCATTACGTTGCGTCAATACTATTAAATATACCACTCACAATTTCAGCAGCGGCAGTGTGCCACGGCAGAATGCATATAGGGGAAACACTGAAGGGATTTTGCACCCAGGTTTAATATTTATATTTTAAGATTTTTTTTTTTTCAGTAGCTCTGTATGAGCAATAATAATTGTGATACTTGCCTTGGCAAGCACCACTAATTTTCATGAGCTACCTTAATGACACTGATTCAATAATTATAAATATTTCTTGACAAATCTTGATATAGAAAGTTTGACTGTCCTTAATTGTGCAGTTTTTCACTGAGTGTAACTTCCATTTATATAAGAAAGACCCATGGGAGCAATTACATTGGGTAGCAACATGTGGGCGTGCAGACTACAGTAAGAACAGAGATATGCATGTCCTTAGTTTGGCCAAAGCTTTTAGCACTATTAGGGGTTGTTACATTGCTTGTTTTGTTGCTTTGATAATAAAAGCGAGGATTTGTGTTGCACACCATGACAACCACAACAAACTTTTGTGGAGAAATAAATTATTTAACAACCGGAAAACGAAGCCAGTTCTCCAGAATGTTGTCAATATATATTTTTCTACACTATCCTGCTGTAAAGAAAAGAAACAAACCAGCATATGTTGTGTTTTGAATGCTGGTCCACAATATGTAATTATAGTATACTGAACAGCTAAGATTTGCTGGTGAACAACATGGCTATTCTGGTCCCCATTAAAGCAACAAAAAATCTACACTTACCAATGTAAACAAGCCTAGCCCTGTAAGATCTGTTGTTGTAAAATCACAACATCACTTTTAGCTCTCCAAAAACATATTTGCAAATGTTTTTTTTTTTTAAAGACTACATTTACATAACCAATGGTGCATCACAATGCCATTGGATAGTAAATGTGTAAATAGGTCTGGCCATAAGGCCTTGAACTCATTTCACCTGCAAACTTTCCTGAAAGCGCATCTCCTTGTTTCATTCGACTGGATATATCAACATTGAAGTAAGTAAAATTTTGTGATTGTTAGTATTTACATGAGCTGCATATTTTAAGTTATTGTGGAATGCATGCATCACATTTGATTTTCAGCTTGTTATATTTTTGTTGTAACTTTACAACATTGGATGAAAATGGTAGTCAAAATAGCATGTGCACCTTGCACATTACATGGAGACGTTACTCTTCTCAAATGTTCACACATAGGATAAATACTTACAGAAATACAATATATTTGATGATTCACTCGTTATACATGTGTTATTTGTAATAATTATCAGTTTAGACCAGATTTGAATAAGTCTAAATCAATGTTATTTCTGTAAGCAGTCAAATATAGTTAACTGTTTTTTATCTGGACTTTGCTTGTTTGCCCAAATATATGCTTGTTGCACAAGGCAGATACTGTTTGTGGAATGCTTTGGAGAATGGTTGTTCAGGGACAAGTGCAAATGTTTTGGAATGTGGGGGTTGCATGTTTGGAGCATTGTTCAGGGACAGGTGTGAATGTTCTGGAAAGTTGGGATTTATGAGGTCTGGGGGTTTGTATATTCCTTTTAGATTAAGTAGAGAGCACATTAGGCTAGCCAGACAGTATTGTGTGACTTCAGTGGAATGTATAGCATAAATAGGACTCATTTGCATTGGAATTAGTTATATTTGAACATACTCTAACTATTATTTCCATTTCAGAATGACACCAGCAAGGAGAGTTGTGTACTGCACTGTGCAAATTCTGATTCATAAAAATATGACTGTTGGGTGATTATTATTAATGAAATGTACTGTTATAGTGCTATGTAAACAATCCACACTCCAAATGAACCCTTAGTTGTTCTGTGTATTTGTTCTGACAGTTTGATTGCAAATGCTGAAATTCTGCTCCAACTAGGCCCAACGTTGCAATATTACAATGTTTCCCTAAAAACGTACAAAAACAATTTGTTTTAATAAATCCTTCATTATCTGCATCAGAGGACTCCTACAACAACATCTGACTTACACATTTAAAAAATATATATTTGTATATATATTGGGGTCTTACAGGGCTAGAGCAGCATGTGTCATTTCAGCAGCTAGCTCATTTAAGAAAATGAAAAGGAAAAAGCCAAATAGAGAAGATCTGTAAGTAGATGGCTTGAGTCACTAGATAAATGAATGTGGGGTTGCACATGTTCATGTACCATCACTCAATAACGATTTCAGTCAATTTCATTAATTATGCCAGAGATAATTTAAGGTGCACTGAGTAATTGTTTCCTCATTAAAAAAGTTTAACTCTTAAAGACATGAATTGTAATTTTGCAATATATATATGTATATATATATATATATATATATATATATATATATATATATATATATATATATATATATATATATAGGAAACCATGACCACTCACATCAAAATGAAGACTCAAATCATATCATTAACCTTATAAAAGCTGTTTTATTCTACATGGAGAGGGTCCGCACATGGGGGCTGTCATGTTAGAATCACATGACCAGCCGAATACTACTCGCTTAATCTCAGTAACCATCCTGATACTTGACACTTTCATTCATTGATTAAAGTAATCATGTCTGACTGTCAATACATAATTCTACAATGGCATCTGTAACTGAAAACTATTGATTTTAAATGATGCCGCATCCAAGCCACTAGGTAAGTCCAAGATGACACAAAAACAAAAGTTATTGAGTGCACCTTTAACAAATCTAAAGCTCCCTCAGGTGAGAGAGGGATCTGAGAAATGGGAGAGTGGAGACAGTGTAATGTGAATCAGCATGCAAAAAAAATAAAAAAATTCTTTAGAAATGGCAGATATCATCCTGCTCTTTTAAAGCCTCGCTCACTCTAACATCTGACTTTTTCACTGGAGGTCGGCAGATTGCTGTGCTGCTGG
The DNA here is from genome assembly GCF_025860055.1 of Xyrauchen texanus. NCBI lineage: Eukaryota > Metazoa > Chordata > Actinopteri > Cypriniformes > Catostomidae > Xyrauchen > Xyrauchen texanus. The sequence continues at coordinate 19,801,799 of NC_068309.1, read as the reverse complement.
TCATCACTAGTAGGCATTCCTACAGTTGGATTCCATAATGTTACTGTTGCGCAACTGGTCATGGCTTTTGAAAATCGTATGGTAAAAACAAGATGCCATTCTATTTTGACAAACTATCCATTCTCTATTTTGACAATGAATACTGTAGAACGCAGACAATTTGGGGCATGGTTTTCAGATTTGAATGATATCCCTGCATTTATTATAACCTCCATCTGGCCTACACGATACAGAATCTCACAGGAGTGTTGATCTCAATTTCTTCACTTGCATTGGTAGTTGTTACAGTACATTGCTTTGCTGCTCATTTGCATACAAAAAAAATCTTCTCAACTTTATCGCGTCGCTGGACACATTTACATTGCATCGACAATTATAGCTTTTGCTCATGTTGGTGGAATTCAACTCAGGTTGAAAAGTAAGGACTTCTGGTCACTTTGATGCTGTATGTCACTGTCAGTGTGAACAGGGTATTTGGTTGTGCCAAATATTGCATTTACTGGGTGTCAGGCAACCGCAAACACAGAGTACAGAAGACAACTAATGCCATCTTTGCTGCAGTGTACGATTTATGGTTCTTTATCTTTATACCACAGTTTCTTTTTTTAAAAAAGAACAGTCACAATATAAATAATTCTTTTAAAAAAAAATTCAAAAAAAACTTTTCTATCCCACAGAAGGAGCTGCCAGGAAACCAGAATGACAGCAGCTGTTGCCTGCATGCTGCTGTGGCTGAAGCCCAGTGGGATTTAGCTGAAACTTTACTCCCTTGAAAAACACAAAATTGTGAGACATTCTATAAGCTATTGTTCTGACATGATCCATTATGCGCACACACCAAACACATCAGCGTCACTTTTTTGGACAACCATTTTTTAAAGACTGCTTCAGACGCAGTGAAGGCCATTTTGCCATTCTGTTATATTCTGTGACACACCCACACGTAAGTTGACAAGGATGGGGTTGGGTTTTGAATATTCCTTGCCCAACAGATTGAGGTATTGTGTTTTCAGCGGGGAGAGGTGTGTTGGACAGGGCGTCCCGGATAGGTGTGGACTAGAAGTATGGTGTGAGCTTTAGGGATCTGGAAAAGGAGGGCCTCAGCTCCAGTCTGTAATGCTCTTGATTACACTTAACAGATGCAGCCAGCCATGGAGAGATGTACAGGGGAAACATGGATGACTGGATGGGTTCTAAACGCATGAGGCTGCCTCTCTCTGTGCATAAACATGCAAGCATTAAAACAAAAAACTGAACAGAAGACACAACATGACGCACTATGTATGTTGTGGTGACTCATTCTCTGAGGTTTTCCAACAGGTGTCTTATGTTTGTGAGTTGGGTAGGGAACTGAGGACTGTTTCTTACTCAAACCCAGTTTCGTTAATAAATACTGCAACCAAATGATTTCCATGATGTTCAGTTCATTTAAAAAACAAGTATGTAACTTCTCATTAACAGAATTGCAAAAATAATCAGATTACAAGAAGTACCTTATCTTCCATTGTTTGAACAAACAGATAGTACCGCTCCAAACTTACACCATTGGTTGAGACAATGTTGCTGTGTCAGGGTGGACAGATTGGTCAAACAAACAAAGTAAAGTTCTGATATTGCCACAGAGCCACAGTGAAATCAACCTCCAAGTGACTGCATATTAAGCTGACAAATGAGAAATAATTTGTATATATATATATATATATATATATATATATATATATATCTATGTATATGTTGCCGTGGCACTTTTCACTACTATTTATATATATATATATATATATAAAACATCAGATTCTTGATGTCAGACGGTCCTTGAACATCTGCATTCTTTTGTTGATGCAGACAGAACACTTCATTTAAAAATAGTAGTGAAAAGTGCCACGGCAACATACCGGGGGGTTGCAGACATTGTACAGTATGTAATGAGAGAGAAAGACACTAAATAATTATCATGATTATGTTTATGGAATTGTTAAGAAACCAGAATCATTAAGTTCATTATAATCTTTACATTCCATACAAATCTCATCCCTACTTGCGAGTAGCTGAAATGAGTGAGGTAAATGTTGTATTCTCTGTCTCTTGCAAAAACACACAAGAGACTAAGCCAAATGAACACAAGATGGAGACGTGTTGCGTATTTCTGTTAAAAGCAGTAGTGAAGTCTTGTCAAGGGTCCGATGGTGAGCTGTGAAACACAATGCACAAACTGCTGCTATAAATCTTACCCTCAGTAAAACTCATTATCTCTTTGTGGAGATTAAAGCCCCCCCCCTTTCTGAACTCCTGCCCACGTAACTCCCAGACATGGAGAAAAAATTGTGGTGGATGGATACTTGATTACTGTAATTTATAACTGCAGACTTTGCAGGGAGACGTGTGTGATAATTAATGTGTTATCTCTCATTTGTTTCAAATGGATAAAGGTGACTCTTTCGGACTAAGAGTGGGGATACTGGCTATTTGTGTGGGAACGCATACAGGGTGAGAAGGCTAGCTCAGCCTGGGCAGACCTAATCTACCATCGTCCATCACTTTATAAACACACCACACACACATTTTTGTATTATTCAGTCCGGGCCATGAATGACCTCCTAGGAGGCAGGAAGTAGCCCACCAGGCATATGTGTGCTTATACCGGATTTTGTAGCAAAGCCTGACCTCAAAACTACATAGGACACTTTTAAATCCATAAATCTCTCCATATTTAGCCTGCCTGACGTGGAACAAGAAGCCATTAACAAAAGCATTAACTTCAGCAAGTCATTATAAAAAATTTCAATTGGAGCGCCAATACCAAGGGAAGAAACTCATTAGCAGTACTGAACATGTATACAGGTAATCTGTAAATGAGGCAGCCTTCAATTACAGCTAGTTTCTTTCATCAACAGAGCTTTGTATTTTTAGGATTAGTATTATGTAGAATGCTGAAGAGAACACTGGAATCTTATGGTTAAGCATGAATTATTCATGTTGGGCCACCAGATAGTACAGCCGTGGCCAAAATTACTGAAAGTGACATACATTTAGTATTTTGCTAAATTTGCTGCTTCAGTATTTGTAGATTACTTTTCCACATGTTTCTATGGTATACTGGAAAATAATGATAAGCATTTCATGAGTTTTAAAGGCTTTTATTGGAAAAAACATTCAATAGATGCAAAGAGTCAATATTTACAGTGTTGACCCTTGTTCTTCATAACCTATACAATTCACTCTGCCATGCTACATATCAGCTTCTGTGCCAAATCCTGACTGATGGTGATCCATTCTTGCCTTATTAGTGCTCAGAGTTGATCACAATTTGTGGGCTTCTGCTTATCCACTCGCCTTTTGAGGATTGACCACAGGTTCTCTATGTGATTAAGATCCGGGGATTTGCATAGCCACGGATCCCAAAATTCTATGCAATGATCTCCGAGCCACTTAATTATCACTCCTGCCTTGTGACATGGTGCTCCATCATGCAGGAAAATGCACAGATCATAACCAAATTGCTCCTGGATTATTGGGAGAAGTTGCTCTTGCAGGAAGTTTTGATAACATTCTTTATTCATGGCAGTGACTTTGGGCAGAATTGTGAGAGCCCCCACGCCTTTGGATGAAAAGCAACCCCACACATGGATGGTCTCAGGATGCTTCACTGTTGGCATGACACAGGACTCATGGTAGCGTTCATCTTTTCTTCTACGGACTATCGATTTTCAAGATGTCCCAAACAGTCGGAAGGGAACTTCATCAGAGAAAATATCTTAGCACCAGTCTTCTGCTGTCCAATCCTTGTACTTCCTGCAGAATTTCAGTCTGTCCTTGATGTTTTTCTTGGAGAGAAGTGGCTTCTTTGCTGACCTTCTTGACACCAGGCCATTGTCCAAAAGTCTTCGCCTCAATGTGCGTGCAGATGCACTCACACCAACCTGCTGCCAATATTGAGCAAGCTCTGCTCTGGTGGTGACACAATTTCGTAGCTGATTCCTCAGTAGGAGACGATCCTTGCGCTTGCTGGACACTCTGGGACGTCCTGAAGCCGCCTTCACTGCAGTTGAACCTCTCTCCTTGAAGTTCTTGATGACCCGGTAAATGGTTCTTTCAGGTGCAATATTATTTGCAGCAATGTCCTTGTATGTGAGGCCATTTTGATGCAATGATGGCTGCACATCTTTCTTAGATGTAACCATTGCTAACAAGAACGCAATGATTGGAAGCACTTCTTCCCTCCTTTAATAGCACTCAGTCTACTCTTATAATCCAATCAGAATGATAGATTTATTTCACATGATTAGAATTCATTCATACTTTCCCAGGTGCTGCTGATATGATTAGTGAAATTATGTTAGCTGGTCATTTTGTGCCAGCACTAAAAAACAGTGAAATTTAGGTTTTTGTGATAAAGTTAATTGTTTTGGCCAATTAAGCTTTTTGCAATTATTTAAAATGCATCTGATGAATCTTCACAATAATCTAGAAACAATGTGAATCAACACCACAACAACTAAAGCAGAAAACTTAAAATACATAAACATAAAATGTATGTCACTGTCAATACTTTTTACCACGGCTGTAGTCTCACACAGTCAGACCTTTAGAGGAAAAATGCAATATGCGATAAGATGTTGGCAAATACAATATACAAATGCAATATGATTGTGGCATGGGGGGGCTCTAGAGGTAATTACAAACCAGGTGACAAGCCTTACCGCTCTCTCTCTCTCTCCCACACACCGACACACGACCACGCCCCCCATGCCACAATGATAATCCTGATGACGTCATCAGAGGGCACGGAACACCGGAATTCCCCACCACCCTAATAAACTGAAATTTATTGGAATAAAAAAAGGACAATCTTTTCCAGATATCACAAACATAGATGTATTTTGTTCCAAATTGCATATATGTACAGTTTAAATATTAGCTATGAACCACAACCAAAAATAATCTGAGTTATGAAATATTTTATTTTTACACTTTAAATCATGTTCGTATTAATTTCAAATTTAGTTCATTGAACGTATGGCTTTTATATGGAAAAAAGATGTTCCAGAAGTGCTTGTATTTCATCTCATTATCCACACACACACACACACAAACAGAGTGAAATTACAGGACAGTGCCAGTTACAGCTACATTTGCACAAATTGTGACGCACTCCATTTCAATCAGATGTAGTCTTTTTTTTTTTAAAACATTTTTATTAGTCTCAGCTTTCAAATGAGGACACTTTTATCTCGAAATTAAACAATAAATGCTGTGGTCATGTCATTCAAACAGAGTGGGGAACAACTCTCTCTCCAACTTATAGCACAAAAAAAATCTAATGGTATTTTGAAAGCTTGAGTACAACTTATTGAAATGTGTCTTCTCTCATGTAATTGCCCAGTCTGTTAATGTTGCAATGACAATGGAGAAAATTAATGGGGAATATCTTGAGCCCCCGGAGCAGCACTCAAAAAATCAGTGCCTATGTACACTGAATGCACACACAGGTGACAATCACGCGGCAAGTCAATCTCTGCTATCTGCTTCGCCTTAAACTTTAATGTAATAAATTCATTCCATTATTGCAAGCCCTTGAGAAATGCATAAATCAATATGCACATTTGGGATATTTCGATAAATTCGATATGTCGTCTAGCCCTACGCGGAACCTTGTGAACAAGATTCTGTTTTCAGCCACTGATGAAAAGTCCTGTGTGCTTCTACTCACAGAAGTTCTATCAAACTAGCCAATCGGATTTGTGCTGAGTGGTTCGAAAATGTGTTTTCCAATTTTGTGTACTATGTACATCAGACAGATAGTGCACAGACTGTGGGCGGGGACTGAGGCTGAGACTAAGTAGATAGAGGAAATGTGTGAGATTCATAAAAAGTATGGCATTTACAAATGAATTAAAATGATAACATTGATTATGATCTGCAGAGTTTTTAAATAGCGATAATCTAAAAGTTACATTTTGCCTTGACAACACAGAATATTTTATCGTACTGAGCTACTAAATATCAAATCTGTATAAATATAAGGCTCTACAATCGGGTGTCATAAACTTTGCATCAGCTGATTTAAAGGCAGTGCCCTGTTAACAGATAGAGTCATAATGATTCAAGTTTCCAGTTGTCACGAATGATTAGTGAAGTCAGGAGAAGGCAGACGAGGAGGTGCGGATCCAAATGCAGTTATCTTTATTAGGTTAACAAAACACAAAGGAAAAACCCTCAATGGGGAAATAAACATAAAACAGAGAACATGGGTAGGGACAGCAAACCAGGCTGAACAACTTACATAAACATTCAACGATCGACAAGGACAGAACCAAAACCCAAGGTATAAATACATGAACATAGGACAAAAGGGGCCAATGAACAAACAGAACTCCAACAAGATAACGAGGGAATAAACAGAAACCAATGGTAAACTAATGAGGACAGGTGAAAACAATGGCAGAGAACACGAACGCTAACAGGGAGACTGTGGAGCTAAACAAGGGACAAAAGTGAAAACTACAGAATACGAAAGGGACAAAAATGGTAAACAAAGGGGCAACGGTAAAACAAGACAAGGTATATGTAACACCAGTAGTGTCAATATCTTTACAAGCTTGAGTGATGTTCAAAACGGGCCCATCAACAGCACAACATTGTCCAGAGAGAAGTAATAATTCCAACCCCTTGAGCTACCGGTCTTGTTTTGATAGCTGGAAGTAAATGTCAGGCACAACATGAGTTTAGTTTTGTGTTCTTTCAGTGGACAAAAAAAAGAAACAATCCATATTTTGCTGGGGCACAAAAGCACAAACAGCCTTGTGAACAGACCCCTGCAGCTCACCCACAGGCGTACAGTATGTCCCACCTAAGTGTCTTGGTTTCCTCTCCAGCTGGCCAGTGGGAGAAAATCGCTGCATGACAGGGTGCCAGATTATGTGCAAAGGCATAGGGATAGCAAATGGAAGACACCGGATGCTTAGAAATGTGGGTGTGTTACTATTTGAAATAACTGCCAATGATTGGACTTCGAGCATCAATTGTTACCATTGACCACATATACAAAGAGCCACCGTGTAGATGTGATTGTCTACCTCATTCAGAGGGACCTTTTTAGAAAACTTTTAAAACATTAAAAAAAAAAAAAAAAGCATGGACAAACACCAAAAACAATCAATATATGCTTTGTTATGAACTGGCCATAAACAACAAATTCACCACGTCAAATATGTTTTTGAAAATAAATGTGCAAAAAAAAAAAAAAATCTGGTGACAAATATACTTTGAGTTTTGGTTGCTGGTCCCCCACATGAGATGCTTAATGTGCTGTTGTTTCAAAAAAGCTTCTTTACTTAACCAGCACAGTTATTTTTTTTTAATCAGGCGATTCATTTTTACATCACCTTAGCTATCGAATCGCAAATTTGATGTTATTTTGTGACATCAGTCTAATGGCATGGCCTTTAGGAAATATAGGCTAGTGGCCAAAATAAAGGTGCTTTAAAATAAATCATAATTAAATTTACGGTATTACTTAAATTTATATCCCCTGCTAAATTATCATGATTATATCGTGAATATTTCATAAATCACTGTAAAGTATTCAATGGAAATGAGGAGGCGAGAACCGGCTTGATAATATAAATGATAGTTTAATGGTAAACTTAAAACAAAGACACAAACACATATGACGGACACTGTCCGCTAACGATCTCTCTCTCCCACACGGCCCTCTGCAGTCAGCCTTTAAACCTCATGGAGGCATAATTAGCCTAATACGGGACCAGGTGTGTAGTATCACGACCCGGCCCCACCCTCCACCCTGCCACAATCACCTAATTCTAACCTACATGGGTAGTCATGCTGGTCCATACTGTTTTTTGGGGGGTTTCAGCAGGGACAACAAACTGTTTCCACCCGTTCTACGTAAATGAATAGACAACAATACTGAGAAGTCAAAAACCTGAAAATGAGAACCCACATATATATTCTCCTATACTCTGTATAGCCTTGTTATCTTACCCCATTGACAGGTCAGTTATTATTGTGAATGATCACTGAACATACTTAGAGTTCTCAACATACTTTTCTATAAAGATGTCAAATGAAGGACTCCTTTACTCATCTCTCAGATCCTGTCTAAATGAGAAAGTTTGTGTTTATCTTGGACACAGCAGCATACCCGGGAAAAAAGCCATTTGTGGGAAAGCTTCAGTCAAGTAATACACCACAATTCTAACAATGTCAAGAAAGACTTCTAGAAGAACAAAAACCTGGAGCACTGCTCACAAAGCACAGTCCTAACATCTGCTGAGAGCTGAGCAACAAAAAATATGTTTTCTTTCTAGTAGTAGTGCTGGTGTACTCTGAGGAAAATGAGCTGGCCTGTTGCACTGAGGTCTTCATCAGCTCTGAGATCTTTGATGTCGGCCTTACTCCGCTCCTCATATCCTCCTCCCTTCATTCTCTTCTGTTTATTTAACCTTTACAGAGTCCTCATTAGCCAGCTCACCCACAAGACCACCCTGGATTGTCAGTAGAAGGATAAATTAACAGTTGGAGCATTGATGTGACTAATGCCTTGAGCTGGGATCATGTTGGCCAGTACGTTATGTGTAATTACTTCATCACCAAGAAGTAGTGATTAATCGCATATGCCCCCACCCCCATACACTTGCCATGGTGTCGAAGTGCGGCAAAAGTTTGATATCTGGTTGTTAAGAAGCGTCCGCCAGGGCTTTGTGAAAGGGTTGCTCACTTTAAGGGTTCGAAGCCACAAACATGTACCGCTTTAATGAATTCTGAGTCCTCAAGGCATCATGCACAGAGTACTTGAGCAGAAAGAAAATGGAAGAGGGGAAAAATCAGAGTCAAAAACCACCCACGCTCTAATAGTGTTGTGGACATGGTCTGAAAATGTATGTGTGTAATTTGGTAAGTAATTAATTAGGCACGACAAACATAAACAAGGCACCACATCCGTTATCAGCGAGCGCCTCAGCCAATGGACAGAGTCCAGTGCATTCAAGAACAAAAAGATTGGCTCTCCTTTTCTCCCTTCCAGAAACATAATTATCGGCAAGCAAGGTGGCACATTGAGAATCAGTTCAGGGTCTTACAGAGTAAACAGAAAGAAACAAAGGAACAAAGAGAGGGAGCGAGAAACTAGAGCAAATAAGACAGAAAGGCAGACAAAGAAAGCAAGAGAGGGTGGTCCCCACAGAGGTCTCTCGCCCCAGGCCTCTAGACACACTTGCTATGGGGACAGACAGAAGCAAATGCTGTCCTTGCTGTACCATGCAGATGAAAAAAAAATGGGAATGACAGAGGGAAAGAGAAAGAGATAGAAGGACAGAGAAGACTACAGGTACTGTGCTTGTGATCTTTCAGCTTTGGCTGTGCAGAAACCTCATTATCAGATAGAGAGATGTGAGGGTTGGGTAATGAATCCCAGTGCTATGTATGTGTGTTTCAGTTCTGGTACGAGGGAAGGTTCGGCGTTTGGAGTGAACCCAGCAAGAGAAGGACGCATGCTGAGCTGAGCAGACTCCTGAAGATAATTGACAGTTTGCCTCAACAGGTTGCAGCTTTTCACTAATGCACTCTCCTGCAGCAGACTGACCGACATTTGATAATTGGGTGGCAGCGGCGGGTGAGCTGTCCCCTGACCGAGGCCCTTCTCCACAGCTAGCCCTCACTCAGACCTGTTTGACAGCTGCCGCAAAGATACGGGGCTTAAGCAGCTCTGTGGGATACAGTCATCAGTCAACAATGCTAAAAATATCCTGCGTGGACTAAGACATCACACTATTTGCCATTTTCAATCTTTCAAAACTACAGAAGGAAAAGACATGAAAGGATGGCAGAGCTGTATTGCGGTTGAGGTGAGAGGAGTCAAGTGAATGGTGGTTGCTAATTAGAGGCAATTCACTTTTGTGAATATAGATGTGTACGAAACCTAGAACCAATCAGTCAATGATTAAACAGGCAGCGGTTTGTGTAGAAAGGTATCTTCTAAGGAAACTAGCTGACTGAACATAATGTCAAGTCTAATGCCCTAAAACAAATATAAGTGAGATTTTAAATTTAAGTAAAAAGTTGTATTGTCTCTAAAGATGTATTAATTGAATTACATAACAAAATATCAAACCATGTGAGGTTTATTTAAAAAAAAAAAAATCTTTATAACAAAGATTTTTTGCCAAAACAGATTTTTTAAGGAGCTTAAAATTCTATACTCAACATTAACACATCTTTAGATATGTTCTGGTTGTCAAATGTTGGTGGAACATGTCCATCGTGAATGTGATTAACTGCACCTTTTATTACTCTGATAGGGCACATGTGTGAGTTTTAGTACATCCACTCAAAATCACCCTGAAACCAGTTGTTAAAATGACTCAGAAAAGAGAGTTTACTTCTAAGTTGGTTTGATATTTTTTTAAATATTAAAAGTTTAAATATTGAAGTTTTGCAATGAAAAATGAGTGGATTTTGTGTCCAATAAGTTGTGGTGCCAATGCATGTGGCACATTGTGGCTGCTGTGAATTTTGCAGAGCCTGTAATATTTCCCCACTAATTTTGAAGTGTCCTTCCACACACTAAACTACCATGCACTTTACTCCAAACAAACAGCAACACAAACAGCCTACTAGCACACATTTGCAAAGCCCCTGAGTGACTCTGCATTTCCATAGCCTTTCATAATAACCCTCCGTTTATTCCAGCTCAGGCCTGAAGCTAATGGATTCAGGAGCTTTTTCCTCTTTTTTCCTTCAATGGCTTCCGGCCAACTGGCAATAAGACACTCTGCTTAGGGTTTGGCTTCCCAACTTCTAAAGTCTCACCCTCATTTAATGCGTGGGGAGAAAACTATTTCCTGATTGTCCTCTACATTTGTAATGAAAAATTCAAGCCCTCCTTTGTGGCAAGATTATGATAAGACAAGACGGCAACCATAGAGAGTCTGCACATATATAAAGATGCTAAATATCACTACAGAAAGCCTCCCTACTACACATTAGCAAAACTAGTGGTTCCCTGTATGTCACTCACTCGAGACACTTTGTGTCCATGTAGTGACAATAGGGGTTCCATCTTGACAGCCCCAATCACCTTTGCTTAAAATAGAAAAGGCCAATGAGCCAATTGGCGAGTGGAATTTACATGCCACTCTCTGCCCGGAAATACAGGTATAAAAGGATATCTCTGAGCCGAATGCCTGCTTGTGTTCGTCCTCTCACCTTTCGCTATGCTGCTGGATTTTTGATTTAGCCTATGTGAAAGGTGACTGGTTTAGAAGACTCTTGGATAGGGCAGGGCTTTCCTGGGCGGTTGCGAACATCGCGCTAAAGTGGAACCCTCCACCCTGCCCTGAGCATTCCCAGCTGGATGATTGGTTTCTGGGCTCGAGGTGTGACTCACGGCCGCACCCACCCTGGTGCCTTTCTTCTTGGAAGTGCATGAGGAGCTAACAAATTCACCTTTTGGAAGGCACCTTTTCTGCCCGTAAACACTTTGTGGGCTCATCCACTCTGACTACCCTCGATGGTGAAGCAGCTAAGGGATATGTCGAGATTCCCCAGGTAGAGCATGCTGTAGTGGTGCATTTATGCCTGCAGGGCGCAGCCACCTGGCGCGACCGACCAAGGCTCCCTTCCAAGGCCAATAAGTTCTCTTCCTCTTCCGCTTACAAGGCCGTGGGTCAGGCCGCTTCCACCCTGCACGCCATGGCCATATTGCAGGTCCACCAGGCCAAGGCGCTGAAAGATCTGCATGAGGTTAGGCCCGACCCAGGGCTGATGCAGGAACTGCGTACTGTGACCGACAACATGTTAAGTGCGATGAGGGCCAGATAATGTCCACTTTTGTGGTCCAAGAGCAGCACCTGTTGCTCAAACTTGCGGAGATGCGTGAAGCCAAGAAAGTCCGCTTTCTCGATGCCCCAAGGGGGGCTTTTAGGCAACACCGTCAAGGATTTCGCCCATCAGTTCTCGATGGTGAGGAAGCAAACCGAGGCGATAAGGCACATCCTGCGGCGGTGCAACTCGTCCGCCTTCAGGCCTTCAAAGTCCCGTGCCCTGTCTGTTTCTTGCCAGAGCTGTTGCCCTGAGTTGCAGGCCCTGGCTCCTGTACCATTAGAGCATGTATGCCAGCCTCAGAGAAAGATATCCTCCAGTGGGAAGATGGCTCCACCTGCCCGTCAGCTGACCCCGAAGAACCTTAAACAGGCTTTGAGGCGGACCTGATAGGGGCAGCCCAGGGATAAGGTAACTGCTTCTGACCGGTCTGGCCCAGGTGATCTCTCCAGACCAAGCACGTGGTGAGTATTCCATCGCCGAGTGCCCTCTGGGCCTCGGCACCCACATGGTCAAATAAAAGAGCAGTTTCCTTATTCCCTGGGCCAATGCACTCGAGATGGCCAGGCGCTGGAAGTCATTCGGGTCAATCAGTTGAACGCGAGCACCTCCCATTCCCTCATGCTGGTCTCTGGGGCCGCTCATCCACCCCAGTCACTGGCCACCGTTGCAAGCGTATGGAGCAGTACTGAACCAAACTGCCCGGGCACAGTAAGTCCAGTTGTCCCCTTGGCGCAGCTGTCACGGAGGCTGGAGGCCTGGTTAGCGCTATCCAGCCCCTCGCAGTGGTTCATCAGTACGATCCAGTTTGCCAGGCGCCCGCCCAGGTTCAGTGGCATCCTCTCCAATACGGTGTGGGGCGAGGGTGCCACTCTTTTGGCGAAGGGAGCAATAGAGGCCATCCCCGTAGCAGAGTTGCATAAGGGCTTTTAGAGCCCTAAATTTATCATGCCCAAGAGAGGAGGAGGGTCGTGCCCAATCTTGGATCTGCATGCCTTGAACAAAGCCTTATAGGCTTCCGTTCAAGATGTTAAAGCAGAAGTGCATCCTGGTGTCAGTACGACATCAGGATTGGTTCGCAGCCAACGACCTGATGGACGCGTACTTTCACGTATCGATCCATCCTCGACACAGACCCTTTCTTCAGTTTACTTTCAAGGGATGAGCATACCAGAACAAGGTCCTCCCCTTTGGTCTATCCCTTTACAAAAGGTTGCAGAGGCTGCCATGGCCCCGCTGAGGGAAAAGGCAAGCACATTCTCAATCTAATCCTAGGCTAATCTTAGCTCACTCTATTGATATATATTGTATGCGCACAGGAAGCATGTGCTTCAGCACCTCGACTGATTTGGGCTTCAGGTCAACTGGGAGAAGAGCAATCTCTCCCCTGTGCAGATTCATCTCTTTTCTCAGTATGGAGTTTGACTCTCAAGGCATGTGAAGACCTTCAGGCAGAAGGTAGCAGTGCCAGTGAAACTATTTCAGAGGCTCTTGGGGCTCGAGTCTAGAAGAGGGCAGGGCACCACGGCACAGTACCATCAGACTTTCAGCCCTTGGTCGGACATGGCATTTCTACGGGCACTAAAGCAGGTCTCAAAGGGCGTCATGGTCAAGACCGAGGCCCTGGAGCAGGCCAAGCTCAGCACTTTGTCTCTGAAGACGGCCCTCCTAATGGCACTCACTTCAATCAAGAGTGTGGGGGACCTGCATGTGCTCTCTGTCACCAGCGTAAGGCATGGAGTTTGGGCCGGCACACTCTATTAATCAAAAACAGAGTGTCAAAATTAACGGTTTTCGTTTCTGCTCTAAAGTGACATCACGTTAGAGCAGGCCTCGCCCATGACTGGTGACAGACTCTAACCGCCTCCCCTGAGAAATCTACACACAGTCCCCCATTTTTTTTTATGGAAAAGTGCCTCAAAACATACAAAAATCTGTGTATGTTTGTGCAAATAATTTTACACCAGACTGCTTTGTGAATGAGTGTCAATATAAAGCAGGATTTAAAAAAAAAAAAAAAGCATGGATCAGTACCAACTGTTTGTGTTCCAGCTTTATGTCCTGAAGATGTAAGTATTGCACTTTTTTTGTGAATGTTTGCAAATTGCCTTTCCAAATGTGCTTGTTAGCTGATTCCATGGTAAAGATACCATTTTCTCAAATTGTATTCACGGAAACAATATATTATATATATATATATATATATATATATATATATATATATATATATATATATATATATATATATATTCATACATATATGGCTGAACTCAGGGCTGCACTAGTAATCTGGCATACTGGGCATTTTTCCGGTGGGCCGACGCCCTTTGGGGCAGATCAGGGGCGGACTAGCCATCGGAAGAACCGAGCGGGCCGGTGGGTCAACTGCGAAACAGGCCGAGATATGCTAGAATGAGCCGCCATGAAATGCAGAAAAGGACAGCGAACACCCCCCCGCTTATCTTTTGGGCCAGTTGATATGTAAAATCCTGGGCCGATTTCTCTTCCCAGTCCAGCCCTGCCTGAAATCCGGTATATGTCAGTCATATTTGTTATGATTTGTTGTTGCTTTAGTAACAAAAGCATGAGCTGTAAAGGTACAGCCCTCTTACGGAAAGGGATTTTTTTTTGTTTTTACATGATGTGGATGAAATGTCTGTGGAATTTCACAACAAAAGCATAGTATGAGTTTGTAATGTTGTATCATATACAGTACATACAGTATATGTAAAATGTGAGTTCAGATGTTTTAAACTGCAAATACAAAAGTGAAAACATTTACAAAATAAGTCTTTCATATCAGTCATGTTATCATATTTAGTTATTTTTTGCATCTACTTTTTATATTTGTATCTTCTATTTATATTTAATTGTACCTTTCTTTAAAATGCTGGCCTGTCATGTATTCAACAGATCCAATCCATGTTCAGTGGAAATTATTTATTGTTAGAACAGTACAATTTTTTTTTAATTTTTAAAGCATACTTCATAAGTAAAACCTATATCGGTATCATTCATATCAGCCAAAAATATATACATCTGTGCATCCTTTTAAAAAAAAAAATCGAGTTAAAAATAGTCACGTCACACATATTATTTATATGCACAAAAAACTAAAACAAAAAACAAAAAACAGATAATACACAGTAATTACATGTTTACATTTTCACCAGAAAAAACATCACAAAAATATTGTGAATATTATTATATTTCATATAATATATATTTACATATTTCTCCAGCTGCCATCTTTTGAATGCATTTCACAACAAATCCTTTCATAAAATGCACAGACTCCACAGCATGAAAGGAATCCGATGCATGTGCTCTGATGCAAATATTAGCACCAAGCCCAGCATCAGCTACAGACTCCTCATACAATAAGGACGTTTCCATTGAATAACCAATTCAAATGATTCATGAAGAAACTGTATCTCTAAAATGAACCAATTTGGGGGGTGAAATGAAGCAGCTCTGCATCTTTTAAATGAACCACCTTGGGGATGATTTTACCTTTCTGTATCTCAGCACATCCGATGGCGGAAACGTCAACATTTAACAAGAGACAAATCTACAGCAGCATGTTGGTGCGCTGTGTGCCCACCTGTGAAGGGCATTTTAAAACATGGACGTCACCATTCATCACAGTCGCTGAATGTACTAAATCTTTTCATCCTTGGACGTTCAATCAATGTTTTCGTAGGTTACTCCGATGGAAAATAGGCTAACACATCTTACATAATTGCTTCTTTTTTCTCTCTCTCTGTCTGCTCCAATGAAGCCAGATTACTATATTTGCATACATTGATATGAAATCTGTTACTGAGATTATATTGAGTAGCAATGAAGGGAGAAATAAACGGGGCTATCTTCTCTTTGAGATCCTTTTGCTTTCAGATTAATCATTCCATGCATGCTATCAGTGCTCCCTTCAAAAAATTAAGCAGGGACATAATTTCTTTTTAAAGCTCTTCCTGAACACAAATTGTTTTTGTCTATGCTTAAACTGGAAAACAGTTCTGCAAGGATTGGGTATT
The DNA here is from genome assembly GCF_025860055.1 of Xyrauchen texanus. Lineage (NCBI taxonomy): Eukaryota > Metazoa > Chordata > Actinopteri > Cypriniformes > Catostomidae > Xyrauchen > Xyrauchen texanus. The sequence goes on along the minus strand of NC_068309.1, from coordinate 19,785,924 downwards.
ATATGACATATTTGTTTTATAATCATCTTTCAAAAGGGCAAGACAACTGGGAACAGTGTCTTTGTTGTTGTTTGTTTATTTGCATCATATATCATATACATATAAAATGTAAAACTCATATGATAATTTGCTTATCAATAATACATAATGTCTTGCACTCCACTTATCTGCTAAACTGTTGCAAATGAGGGAGAGTATGTAAGAAAAAAACTTTGCCCTGGCAGACAATGTGGAGTTTCAAATTAAATAATCCTCCAATTATCTTTATTTTATCCATTTAGAATTTTGGATTACTACCAAACAAGACTAAGTAAAGCCAAAAAAGAAAAGAATAGTGGGTAACAATCATTTGGAGTGTGGTCGAGAATGTTGATGCGAAATAACGTATATACTATGTCTTCTTTTGTGCAGAAGTTTGCTTTGTAATAATAGTAAAAAAAAAAAAAAGCTGTCAAGGCAGATGTCCTTTGTGGTGTATCTAATGCCCTGATTTGATTAGACTTAAAATTTGGTTTAAAAACTCACTTCATCTGCAACACAATTAGGTTTTTAATTGTGAACTGGTGAACCACTCCATGCACTGATCTCAATAGGCTTATCTTCCTCTGTGTTGCTTTTAAATGGTAAAATGTTACTGCAATTATACAGTAAATTGAAACTATAATTGGAAACAAGCGCTTCATTGGAGGGACCTAAATCAATCTCGGGTGGGCCATGAACTCCTGAAAAAGGTGCAGTCCTTCTACGTTGAGCAAGTGACAGAACACAAGTCAGCAAAGAATCGGCTAATCAGTAATGGATGCAAGTGCTGGAAGCAACCAGGCTGTTGCATGTGACCTTTCTGTGACCGGACAGGAAAAGGAATAGCTCGCACATGAAAACATACCTCATGACAACATGCCATTTACCACTGAAATTTACATATACTGTGTGGGAACCAGGGTACGAAATGAACTTTTTTACACATAGCCACAGTGGCTGGTGAATGTCCAATGTAACTCAATATAATGTTTGTTTTATTCTCAAGCCTACGGTTGAAAACAATCTGCTTTGCATTGAGTTCGTCAATATGTCTAGTATGAGTTCTTGCATTTCATCTGCACTTTTTTGAATTGTCACTCTATGAACATGTGCCTGCCTCAAACATTTCAAGATTCCTGTATTCTGTTGTGTTTCGCCCACCTTTTGTGCTTCTGCTTCCTCAGAGTGAGCAAATCTCATTCTTTGGCTGCGCTGCTTGTGAGGTTTGTTGAGACATGCTGCCACCTATTCACGTGCCTCACAAAAACAGATGTATTTCAAGCTTGAAAATGTCTTGCTGACATCGCCTCTATAAATGCTTCACATATGTAATGAACACTGGAAATGTCTCCACCCACCTGAGGCTTGAATGTTTGGAAAATATTGTATTACAGAATTTACCTCCACGTCAGGGTACGTGATTAATTGCGTTATTGTATTTAAACATGTTATTTTTTAAATAATTAAAAAAGTTCAGTTTTGAAGATGCTGCATTCTGTTCCATTTAGCTGCGCTCTGACTAGCTGTTTGAAACACTCGCCTGCTGTATATGCACTTCTTCAGCAAGGTGTGTTAACTGCCACACACCTGGTGTGTTCGTATGTGTCTCCCCAAGTGTTTGCTCCTGTGGGGAAAGCAGTGATGCTCTATATTTTTGCTGTGATGATTCATGAAGCGTTCCATTCAACTCGGAGAGTCAGAATTTCCACCTTTCAACTGGGGAAAGAGCAACGGATTGACACTTTATGTCAGACTTCTAACTCGGAAACTCATGCAGAAATCTTGAACTCCCATTTTGTCGAGACGCAGGTGTGTTACATCATGCAAACATTTCAGCACCCAGGGCAGGAAGGTTTACAGTCAGTGACAAGCATTCACTTTATTAAATAATATCCATTAACAAGTCAAAGTTTTACATTAAATTATAATAAAACGTGTTTAGCAAACGTTTTGCAGAGACAGGTGTCCAAAACACAGTCTATTACACTCACTTTTGATTATCGTAACAATAGCATTGCAGCATCGTATATCAGTTTGGTTGCTATGAGACATCTCTGACAATCAATATACCCCTCAAAATCACAACGTAATCAATCTCAAAACTACAAATAATCTCCCTCTTTGACACATTTGTGTTTAGTTGTCAAGAAATTGTCATTGAAGTTTGAATCAAGTAAACATTCACATCATACATGATCACCATCTATCATCGTTTTCATGATCAATCAATCCTGCTACGTCCAAGTACCCAAGTACTCGTGCCCATCCCTAATAAACCGTGGTAGAAATTGACATGCATAGAACATTTGCTGTATATAAGAGCATTTATAACACATAATTAAACCATAATTCTATTATTATCTTAATTGTATACTTGCATCACACAAAGAGGCTAAAAAGTAGAAAAGCACAGAAGGTAAACTTCTTGTTCAAGCACCATTTCTGAGGCTGTACTGAATTATTATGACTACAGATGAGGATTTACCTGTAGAACTGATGTTGCTGCTGCATGCCCTTTGCTTTTTGCAGTAAAGTATATAGCCACAAATACCCAGAATTATTGGAATCATAATGTCAAAATACAGTGAACCTGAGAGTTGCATTCACAATGCATGTAAAACACGAACTGTCCCGCGGAAAAAAGCTAATTAAACTCAAAGAGCTCCTGAGATAGTCGGAGATCATTTGCAGAGTTCAACTTCAACGACTGACATATAAGAATGGTTGATAACTCTTTAGTGTTTTTATCCGCGAGAAGCTCTCGCGCTATGTGTGTGAGCACCAGGGTGCCACTGAACCTATGAACAAACAGCAAATCAGACACACGCATCAACGCGTCTTTTGTCTGTTCAAAATACAATCAGGTGTGTTTCTGTGTCTAAAGGCATTTCTTGTCATACGTCACTCTGAGACATCTAAGGAGGCTTTCACACTGGGCACATTTGCTGTGGTCCGATTTCGAGTGCGTGTGTTCCCGGTGCCCCCGGCAGTGTTGGTCTGGTTTCACACTCACTTTATTCAATCGAACCCCGGTCCATTTGCATTCATTTTACATAATGGTGAACACAACCCGACTCATCATACTTTTATTGTTTTTGTTATTTTGGTGCCATTTTGCACAGCAAAGTGAATGACAACTGCGTATATGTGCGCTTCATGGCGTAACTCATTAGATGTCTAGGGGAAGGTGGTTTGCTGGTGCTCGCAAACTGCGTTTTTTGAGGAGACAGCTGATTGCAAGGAATTCATTTGCATCTTTGTTTACACTGCACTCTTACGCTCGTGTCCAATGTGAAGTTATCGCCACTGTCATCTCCTATTCTACTCTATATTTATTACCTATAATAGTATTTATAAGATGCATAGATAGATAGATAGACAGACAGACAGATAGATAGACAGACAGTATTTATAGTGTTTAATCTACTTGTATGTCATTGTGGTAATTTTTGGGGACTTTCGGAAATGTGTGGATCCTCGTGTGTTGTCGAAACTAATGATGTCATCATCGGCTAAAACGCATGCGCAGGTTGTTTTACTTCTTGAACGAATGCATATCCGAGTCTGAGTTGCTTTTACATTCATGTGAATCACGCTACAGTTAAATTGCAACCGAACTCAGACCACCTCTTACATGTAGTCTCAGGTTCGGTAACATGGTGCGCACCGCTGTCCGCACGACAGCTTTCACATTACCAATTTTTCATGTGAACTGTGCCCTGTTTCGAACTAAACTGCCAGTGTGAAAGCACCCTTACAAGTCACCTGGCACTGTGGCAGTCAGAACATCAAAATTACCCACCACTGCACAAAATTGCATAATTTGTTTCTTGGCAGATGCTTCTCTAACAATGCAGCCTACAAAAAACTGAACATATACTTTTGATGATATAGTGCTATGACAATAGCTCAACAAGTTGCTAATGCCTCCTACACACTACACAGACATCGGATCGTGGTGCTATCACAACAGAGTACACGTTAGAAGTGATACGAGATTCGAAAACATATGCATGATCACATGTTATTCAGAATATGATGTGTATGTTTTTAATCGCCTAAAAGCATCATATATTGTATTGGTTACAATATGAAAAAATACCTCATACTGAAAAATCTATCTATTTGTTTACCTGACTGTCCAATAGAATTGACAATTTCTCTCCAACTCTTCTCTTTCTCCACCCGGTTGTGGTACAGTTCAGATGAAACATCAAATTTGGTGCTCCTGCCAATGTTCCAATAATTTTTCCTCCATTGCTTCAGTCCAATGTGACTGTCTTGATACCGCAGCCTGTTGCAGGTACATCAGGACTAACACCGAAACTTACCGCGCCCCGTTTCTTGTTCTCTCATTGGCTGTAGGTCAACGCTGCTGTCGTATTCAGTCAAAACATATTCTACATTGCGCGATTTGGAATCGCCGACTGGTCCAGATATTTAACATTCTAAATATCTCTCTGACATCGGCGACGCACCTGCAATTCTCTCAGATTGCGTCTTTGATAATTTATACATTGCGATTGTCGCTCACGGGAACGAGCTCTGATTTGACTATGATTTGGGGCTTTTGTTGGTGATCACCACAAAACTGTCGGCGAGCAAATATCGGGCTTAAAATCGTGTAAACTCACATAAGAATGCCAAAAAGGTAGTAAGAAGAAACAAAGTGTGAATAATATTATTGTTAACAGGAGGATAATATTGTTTTTTCTCAAAGGCATTTCAAAACAGAACTTTCAGAAAAATCTCCAGTCCGAAAATTATGCAATTTTCACCAATGTTTCAAAATACCAATAACTACAGTGTGTAACAAAAACCCCCATGCCACTCCACACATCAGCTTTAAATGAGTCAGACAGATGTGGTGTGAATGATCCAATCTGCAGTGAAATGGATACATGCAATCCATAGGAACTCTAGCCATTAATGTCCTATGTATTCCCGAGTCTATACAGGTGGGCAACGCTAGTCCTCAAACAGCAGGCTACCAACACTATGCAAACACAAGGCAGTATATCATGCACTGTTTACTAAGCAGGCCTGTTCTTTTACATTTTCATAGAATAACTTGCTAGAAGGCCTATTCTTTCATTTCCATACAAAGCCATGTTTGAAGGCCTTTTCCTTTCTATGTGTTTCACAAAGACTGGCTCAAGGTAATGCTGTTTTGTACACACACATTAGATTGACCCTTTACATTAGGGCTTTGGACGAATACAAATCTCCATTGTGTGATCCACACATTTTCTCTAACAAAGACTTTAATTGTTATGAATTAAAGATGTGGTCTGTGATCTCCATGAGAGCATGCAATCTAGTGAATTAAATTAACCTGCTCTCCCTTAACAATGTTATTTAAATTGCATTAGGCTTTGCAAAATCTAATCAATAGTTTTTAGCTTGTTTAACCAATTCTACATGACAAATAGCTGGCCCTTCTTTGCACAACAAGCACGAAATGCCACATCAAATAGGCTCCATGCTCACACGGTGTGATAGAGAGCACCACTTCTAAACCAACATCAATGTCCACAGCATCAAGAAATGAAACAGGATGAATGAAGATCACAAACCAAGATATCCCCCTCCAGTATAAAACCATATAAGATGGGACAGATGGGAGGTTGATCAGCTGGCTGTCTGGTGGGGTCACAACAACCTTGAGCTGAACACTCTCAAAACAGTGGAGATGATAGTGGACTTCAGGATCCTGATCCATCCTGGACAGAACTGTAATGGCAGTGGAGTTATTCAGGTTCCTGGGCTCTACCATCTTTCAGGACCTGAAGTGGGACACCCATATAGAAGGAGGCTCGGCAGAGTTTGAAATTCCTTTGCATACTGAGGAAGTTCAACCTGCCACAGGAGCTGCTGACACAGTTCTACCCAGCTGTCACTGAGTCTGTCCTGTGTACATCTAAATCTGCCTGGTTTGGTTCCACCAAATCAGACAGAAGGAAAATACAATGGACAGTCAGGACTGCTCAGAGGATTATAGGTGCCTGTATATCGCCAGAGTGAGGAAACATGCAAGTAGAATAACTCTGTGCCCCACACACCCCACCATCTTTGAACTGTTGCCCTCTGGCCGGCACTACAGAGCACCAGGACATCCAGACACAAGAACAGTTTTTACCCTCAGACCATTTTCCACATGAACAATTAAACTGCCTCAGGACTCCCCTGAGTGCAATAATGTAAATACATATCCCATGTGCATATGTAAATTCACATATTTAATTCAATAACTGTAAATACCCCTACCTCGCATTACCACTTGCACATGTACATATGCCATTCTGTTACTTGTCCTATTATTTGTATGTCTATTTATACTCTTACTGTACCTTGTTTTATATTCTGTCTCACTGTAATGTTCTGTGTGCACTCGTTTCTCCTATCACCAAAAATAAATTATTTGTGTACACAATAAAGCTCATTCTGATTCTGGTAATGAGAAACTATCCACTTTAGTCTCAGCGCGAGTTGCACACATTTCAACAACTTGTGCATAATCAAAAACAATGCTGTGAAGCATTTAGAGTTTAAGACTGTCATCACACTTTGATAAGTTAATTAAAAACTGGTTATGACTTAAGCCTGGGAAAGCTGGGATCAGCACTTGAAGATATGCAGCAGTTCTCTGTATCATACCGCATCATTTAAAAAAATCAAAATAGACTAATCTTTTTGATGCTGCACACGCAGAGTGTGGCAAATGAGATTGAGAGAAGCACTTTCTCCTGGGGCCAAAAAACAAATGTCATCATAAATTCCTCCACAGTTTATGATAACCATTCTATGAGACAATTCAGAATCACCATAATAAGTGGTGTGGCATTGTGACTGAAGCCTAAGGTTAGTAATAAGAAGATTGCTAGGTCAACCCCATTAGGTGAGAACCATGATATATAGGCATTGTGCCTTTAAAGACCCCATGACATTGTGTGATAAGTGGAATGTCCCATGAAATTTACCATAGTTGTATACAGTATATATATATATATATATATATATATGGCAAGAATGCATGTGTGAAGAGGTCAGGAAATACCTGCATTTGTGTAACTCGAGTCTAAATGAACATAAAGACATATTTATGCATCTAAACTCTTGAAGATAAATAGTCCAGACTCTCATGGCAGTCTTAGCATGCATGCGCCAACCAAATGTACATGTTCGCACAGTCAAATTAAGCATACCTTGAAAGGACAGAATTTGCATCAAAACCTAAATATACCTTGGGTTTAAGAGTGACTGCTTGATAAAATCGCCTGCTTAATGGCTACTTAATAAATTATTATTTATTACCTTAATTACAGCCATTGAGTAGCCCACTACTTACGAGAACTCAAGCTAGATAGATTTAGTAAGGGCTCCTTGTGGAAAGGTTCAAACCATGAACTGAAATCCCCAGAGACAAAGCAGGTCTTAATCTCTGTTCAACCTCCTGTTTACATACCGCACACGCAAAGAGATTGCTGAAGCAGGACAGAACTCCCCTATTAGTGTGTCGCTGAGTGATTTGTTTGTGTCGACTCAAATGTTATTGTATTGCACAAGTCGTTCATTAAATCCTCCAGCAGTTAAGACCACCTTAATCCGGGCCCTGCTCCTGGGAATTCAAATGACTCAGACAGAGGACTGTTATACAAAGCTGGAGGTTTGGCTCCATTGCTGCTGCTCACAAAAGTAGTCATTACCCAGGAGAGAGCTGCTCCAGCCAGGCAGGACAGAGGTGAGGGCACCTTTAATGAGTGGTTCTTCAAGAGAGGAGCTACTCCAAACAAAACCCTTTCATTTTAGGTCAGCCTCACTTCTGGCCTTTACACTCAAGCTACTGGCTCATGTGAAGTCTAAAAGAGAGGAAAATTAGCTGTTCATTCTGGCACAGCTGTGAGAGCAAATGCTTATTCAATAGATTGCTCAGAAACCAGACCCTGCATCACATAGAATACAGAAACATGTGCTTATTGTCATGTCACGTCATTCTTATGTTTTCCCCAAGGACTCTTATGTTGAAAGTTTGAAGAGACTCTTATTTTGAAGTTCTGTTATGTCTGTTTACCTGTCCATTGCCCTAATTGTATCCCAGGTGTTACTCGTCTTCTTGTTCGTCCATGTGTACAAATACCCTCTTGTTCTTTGTTCCTGGTCAGTTCTCGTTTGTATGTGGTGCATTGTTGGCAGCATTCTGCTGTAGAGTTTGTTACTTTCTTCTTCGTATGTTTACATTTACCGTTGTATCCTCTTCTTTAGTTTACAAATAAAGTTATGCGTTTGGATCCTCACTCTCTCATCTCTTCCCTTCAGAAACTTAGACAGAAGAACTGACCATCCTTTATGGATCCAGCAGAACAGATTGAACGGCTTCCCCAAGGGTCCACTCCTGCGGCGGAGAATTTTTTAATTGGAAATTTGCTACTCATTTGGACTGGCATGAGAGATTCCTCAGGACCATGTTTTGGATGGGACTTAATGGCCTTGTGAGGAAGCTGGTTCAATTTGACTGTGATTGTCTCCCACTAAAGGATTTTATCGACAACATCATAAGGGCTAACCTTCTGCTCTCTACTCCAGTGGTCCATTCTTTGGTGGTCCCAGTCTATGTGGTCCCGGTGGTTCCTACCTCTCCATCCTCAGAGACCCTATCCTCTTCAGGTATTACAAATTTGTATATATGCCGTCCTCATCCTGAGTATTCAAAGTATCCACCTCCTGAGACTCTCTTCCCTGATCCTCCTGTGGCTCAGCCTCCTGAGACTCCATCCCCTGAGTCGCTTTCAGCTCCGCCCACTCCGCCTCTTGCGGCTCCACCCGCTCTGCATCCTTTGTCTCCATCTTCTGAGCCTCCTGTGACACCACCTACTGCGGCTTTGCCCATTCCACTTCCTAAAGCTCCACCTACTTCTCTTCCTGAGCCTCCTGTGGCTCTGCCTCCTGAGGCTTCATCCCCTGAGCCACCTGCGATTCCGCCCTCTCTGTGTCGTGTGTCTCTGTCTCCTGAGCCTCCTGTGACTCCACCTCCTGCGGCTCCACTCACTCCACCTCCTGCAGCTCCATCCACTTCTCTTCCTGGGCCTCTGCCTCCTGGGGCTCCATCCCCTGAGCCTTCTGCGGTTCTGCCCGCTCTACCTCTTATGGCTCCGCCTGCTCTGCGTCCTGTGTCTCCATCTACTGAGCCTCCTGTGACTCCGCCTCCTGCAGCTCCACTCGCATCTCTTTCAGAGACTCCTGAGGCTCCATCAATTTCACCTCCTGAGATTCCTGCACTTCTGTCCGCTCTACCCCTAGCAGCTCCACTCACTGAATATCCAGCATCCCTGCCCCCTGAAATTCCTACATACCACTCTGCCTTGTCGAGCCCTGTTCCACAGCCCAGGCCTCCAAGGCCTCCGGACCCCGCTCCTTTCCTGGAGCCGCATCACTGGCTGCCAGTCCTCACTTCATTCCTGAAGCCACGTCCCAGGCCTCCGGACCCCACTCAATTCCTAAAGCCACCTCCCTGGCCTCCGGACACCGCTCCCTTCCTGAGGCCACTTCCCTGGTCACCGGCTTCACCCTGGTCTATGCCTTTCTCTGGATATTCCACTGGCTCCATCATAGACTATTGTGATTTTCTTTTCTGTGGGCTTCAGTACCTACCACGTTCTTATGTTTATGACAGGAAACATGCATTTAACATCATATTGTAATTACAAGTGAATTTCCTAATCAGTAAATAGTGGTGGCAAGCAATTATTCTTGCAATTTTTGCACATGGGTTGTTTCTTGGAGTGAGAGCATGGGTTCCAGTTGCAATCAAGTCTCAGTGGCTTGTTGGAGGTTTCAACTCCAGTTAAGGTCTTTAATTCAATTTTTTTGTGGTAATGGGGCTTCTGAGCTTTTATAGTCTCATTTGCACTAGACTAGGTGGAGAGTTCAACAATAAGAGCTACTGAAGACACTTCTGAATGGAGTGAGTCTGAAAGATTGGCCAATAGCTAGATGAATAAAGGTCTCAGAAGTGTGTAATGCCAATGCTTGCCATGTCAGAAGAATGGAGACTTGGCATGATCGTGGGGGGGAAACAGCCACTCTGTACAATTTATTGCAAAAAAGCAGAACACTACTGCATTTCCTGAAGAGTTCACTTTTCCCATGTAGCAGTTGATATCTAGTATAATGCTTTGTGTTGTAGGTTGTGCATTTGGTCATTTTGACTGCTCAAGTGCTCGACAGAAAAATCAATGCAACCAATGGCAAAATTAAAACTGAAAGGTTATGAAGTTGAAAAGGCATGCCAAAGATAATGTTTTCTTGGTCAACCACTACTGTTACTTCTGAGTACTTGTGCCTATTTAAATAAACAATCTATGGATTCTGAAGTCAGAAAAAAGAACCGCACAGCAAAATACTATTTGATGTAATCTGATTGTAATTTTATTGGCATCTAGGGGCAACACCTGGTAGTGTTAACAAGATATGACAAGAACAATAGGGAAATGATTTAATTGAGAGAAAACCTGTGGAATAGGGCTGGGCAGAATGACTGATTATTCCATGCAATGGTAGAAATGTGTCAACCTGTACAGTTTCTTCTATATACTGTTTAAGTTGTGGTATATCAACGGCATTATTTTAAAAATCTAAAACAATGAAAAAACTATAGTCTACTGGTCTGCAAACTGTTACAGAAGGGTGCTTCATGTGTAGAGAGGCTCACTAATTATAATGAGAGCAAATTAGTTTTGATCTTTCATGACACACTGCGCTTGTCTAGTGTAGACCTTAACTGTATGTTTACAGTTCACAAGTGTGACGGCCAGTGGGTGTGGCTTGGAGGCTCATCACGGTCTCATTACATCAATTTCTCACACCTGATTTTGCTTTATTAGTACTGGGTACTGTTAGTATGGCTGATCACAGCTCTGAGCTGGTCATATTAATACAATTTTGTACATTAATACAGAATTCAACTGATGTGCGTTTCAGCATGGCTCATTCAACCAGATATGCAATGTATTACTCTTTTCAGTATTTTTTGTTTTGTTTTACTTTGGTGTTACATAATGTGAAGTACCTGTTTTTACCCTGATGCAAGACTTGGGCAACAGTATCATTAATTTGTTAAATAAGCTTATCTTTTGGTTTACATCCATTAAGTTTCAAATAAAAAACAAAATAATCAAATAAGACATAAGTAGCTTTCATCTGTAAAGTATTTAATTAACTGAATTTACAAAAAAAATAGATATTACTGCATGAATATTTAATACATTTTTAGGTTGGATTTCTAGAAATGACTACTACAGTAAATCTTGATATCTATTGTTACCCTGATATAAGAATTTGTTTGTACCACATACCACATATAGTCTTCTCGCTTCATTAATACAAATAATTACTTTAAAATATAAGTAGCACAGCCCTTGAGGGTAAAGGAACCTGCTTTATGGCCCGTGAGCTTTACGAAGTTGAGTAGCACTGTGCAAGCTAATGTAATCTGACCTAAATTTAATTACATCTTGGGGCAACACCTGGTCATGTAGAAGATATGACAAGAACCAAAGGTAAGTGAAATTTCTTTGAGAGAGAACATGTGGAAGATGAATGTTCATTGTCCATTAAAGAAACCCATTGAGTAAAGCTATTCGTTGAAAGTGAAATCGTTAAAAGACATAGTTTAAACATTCCACTGAAAGACTCTTGGATAGGACACATTATGATTGTACCATAGCAACACTGCTTTGAAAATGCACAGCGTGGCTTGGTAGATGCTACAGAAACAAGATAAATCACTGAACCCCAGCTTCTTTCTCAGAGGCAACAGCTGATAAGCATGTGCCAAGGTAATAACTTGTGTGTGAGCTCACCTCTAATGGAGGATCATATCTAAGGCAAAATGGAGATTGGCTTACTAAATAATGTGGTTTAAGGAAGGAGGTATGAGCTGGACTAAATTACAATACATAGTCCATGCCACACAGAACAGAGAGAGAGAGAAAAAAAGATGCATCCAAGTGCCAGTTAACAGGTTTTGAGTAACAAGTCCATTTACACAAATGTCTGTTTACTCTAGGCATGGTTTAATATGTAATAATAGCAATATTAATTAGTACAATTTCTGTTGGCCAAAATAGTGGTTTCGTATTTTGCTATGTTAACTGTAAACATTTTATTTGAAAATTAAATTATTATTTTTTCTGTATCTTTACTGTTTTACTATTTAAATTTTGATTAATGGCATGTTCCCATTGTGATAAACCTCCATAGTATGACCATAGTATGACAACATACCCCAAAAAAGTAAATGTGTGTTCAATTGACTGTATCTTATCTCCTGGGAAATATCTGTGAAATGCTTGGTAGATTTTATTTGTAGCCAATGCATTAAGGCACATGGCTATGTAGAAATTAACCTTTCAAACAGAAAACCTAACTTGAGAAATATTTACTTAAGAAAAAAATGTGACAACTAGCCTCTGTGTCTCCTATAATGTTACTCTGGGTGCAATTAGTTGCTATGCTTCAAGCTAGGCATTGTACCTACTCCTCTGTTAACCTTTTCATTTATAAATAATGTACGATACCAGAGAGTACAATTTATCACCAGAACAGCACGTACCACAAGCCAAGTACAAACAAACACAGGTACTCAAAGTGAATCCTTTAAGCCTTAAAGAATTAAAGATCTCAGAATGACTGGTGCAGTCCAGTCATAATATGCATGCCATTTAATGACTTAATTCCTTAATCTGCTTCTCTGCAGACTGTCAAGCTGGTCTATAACAAGTCAAGACAAATGTGTTGCATCACTCCCTAGAAGTCAAAGCTCTCTGTTATTTTATTTCTATGTTTACAAATATGCGTATCTGTTCTAAAAGCTGTTTGATTGGGGATGGATTTAAAACATCAGAGGGAGGTGAAGTCCATTGCCCTTTAACCCTTTTTGTGTTCCTGTCAAAACTGAACCATTAACTTTATTTTTTTGTAATTCATTTCATCTAGTTGGAATTAAATTCCATGATTTTAATCACATGGGGCATCTGAACACAAATAATAAAACAAATATATATATTTTTTAAGATAATTTTCATAAAATTGCATTGGTTTTATTTCACTTTGTTACACCTGGGAGAACATAAACCAATGAACAAACAGAACTCCAAACAAGATAATCAACCAATAAACCAATGAAAACGAGACACATGAACATGGAGGGAAACATGAAATCACATGACAAGGGAACCACATGATATGAAACAGGAACTAAACTTTTCAAAATAAAAAACATGAAAAATATGAATCAACAAGATACACATGACAGGATCATTCCAATCCCTTAGATGAGCACATATGTGGATGTATGCTTGGACACACAAAGTCCTCGACATGTGTGCGCACACACACACACACACTCACACACACATGCACAAACACGAACACACAATGTGTGTAGAGCACCCTTTTGTGCATCATTTTCCATGTACGCTCTTTGAGGAACATTTTAATATCTACTCATCATATTATGTTTTTTGAGGGCTCATTTGAATAGGGAACAATATGTCATTGTCTGTGTTATATGTATGTTTCAGTAATCTCATAATTTGTTTATATTTTTATCAGCTCACAAATATAATTTGAAAACAAATTACAAATCAGTTCTAGTTTGTCAACAAATTAAAAAGCATTATTTAAGAATCGGTAGGATCAGTTATATGCATTGTAAAGTACAGATTCTATGCTTAAAAATGACATATATTTTGTAAGTGGTAAGTGGTAGAGCGGTTTGGCCACAAATCGCAGGGTTGGCGGTTTGAATCTTGGCCCACATGACTTCACATGCCGAAGTGTCCTTGGGCAAGACACTGAAACCCAAGTTGTTCCCAATGACAGGCTAGTGCCTTGCATGGCAGCTCTGCCGTCATTGGTGTGAGTGTGAGTCACAGTAAAAAGCACTATATAAGTGCAGACCATTTACCATGTAGTAAAAATCAATAAAATTCATGAAAAACAAATGTTCAAAAGCTCCCATTTTTTGTGAAATTATCAGCTTTATTTTAACTTTTTTTTTCATAAATATTTATATGAAATAATATATGACACTGACCTTGTTGACGCATAGAAACATAATGGAGCGATGCCACAAGTCCGAGCGATGATTCTGGCCACAAACAGCCATTAGCTTTAGCGGATAAATACAGAATTGTAAACAGTATAAAATAAACATTATTTTGTCATATTTTACTTCCAATCATAATTGAGTTGTTATAGCAGTGTGTTTTCATAATCTCATGTGGATTCCAATCATATAATGAGGCAAAAAGCAGACTATTGGCAGGTGAGGGTGATAGAAGGTATACAGCTCTTCTGCAATTACAGCTACAGAACTGTCAATGATCGTATAAAATACAGAGACTGCATGGAAATAATAGACAAACCATATATTTTTGTAATCATCTATTTATTTACAATAAGTCTCAGCTGTCAACTGATTTGTTTTATCCTTGATATGTAATTTATTCTACTATGGTATGGGGAAGTCCCTGTCATGTGGGCACTGTGATATGCATGATGTCCTAACTTCCTCATTATCTTCACCATATTTGGACAGAGAAATTAACTAGTGCACCTCCATTCCTCAGACTGAATGTGTTCCACATAGGTGTGACGTGAATAGAATGAGGTGCATATTTCTTGCCACGCAAAGAATTTTATAGAAGATTTTGGGTTCTCACAATACAGACGATAATCCAAAATGTAAACTGGTTACAGTTTATCATGTATCCTGGTATATAGCCTGCCCGTAATCAATATATATATATACAAACACACACACATGAAAAAAAAAATTATTACTAAAGAAGTAGCTGACAAAAAGATCCAATGCAATATCTTGGGATAATACATGCAATGTGAGAGATGTATTAACTTAATTAATTAATCTTAGTGTGCCAGTAGTTTTGAAACGAGAAAACGTCTCTGGTTACATGTTGTAAACCTTGTTCCCTGAAAAAAGCGGAACGAGATGCTGCGCTTTGCTATGCGCTTTGCGAACAATCCTGCATTGTGACCAGCTGTGAATATGCGTGTAACACGTCAATGAACATTGACCGGAATTTATAGCCTCGGCTGGTGAGATCATTAGACGCACCTGTGGCCAGGCTATAAATAAAGGCGTCACCAGCGTGTCGTCAGATATTTTTTCTGAAGAGCAGTCCTGGGACGTCCCAGTGTGGCAAAGAAGCGCAGCATCTCGTTCCGCTTTTTTCAGGGAACAAGGGTTACACATGTAACCCGAGACGTTCCCTTTACAAAAAGCTTCACTATGATGCTGCGTTTTGCTAAGCGCTTTGGAAACGCAATACCCACGCCGCCGCACTGGAGCTGTCCGGACCCCTACGGTTGTGAAGTGTGCTCACAATAACATGAGAGGTCTCAGACATGAGCTTGAGATGTCGACTCAAGGATGCAAGAGCCCGGAGTAGCATAAACATCTAACCCATAAAATTCGATGAATGTGTGCGGAGAGGACCAGCCTTCCGCATCAAAAACTTGTTCAGGCATGAGCTTGAGATGACGACTCAAGGGCATAAGAGCCCGGAGTAGCGTGAACATCTATACCATAAAATCTGATGAATGTGTGGGGAGAGGATCAGCCTGCAGCATCACAACTTGTTCAGGCATGAGCTTGAGATGTCGACTCAAGGACATAAGAGCCCGGAGTAGCATGAATATCTAAACTATAAAATCTGATGAATTTGTGCAGAGAGGACCAGCCTGCCGCATCACAAACCTGCTGCAGAGGGACCCATCTAGCCAAGGCTTTAGAGGAGGCGACCCCTCTGGTGGAGTGAGCTCTGACACCTACTGGCGAAGCTTGACTGCGCAACTCATAGGCCAGAGCAATAGCATCCCTCACCCAATGTGACATAGTCTGCTTGGTAGCGGCCGCCACCCTGTTGCGGCCCCCATAGCAGACAAATAATTGCCTTGACTTACACCACTGGCTAGTGCGGTGGACATAAGTCTGAAGGGCACGGACTGGGCAGAGTCCGTGAAGTCTTTCCTGCTCCGGCATTAAAAACGGTGGGGAGCAGAAGGCTTCCAGAGTGACAGGATGTAGTGTCGAAAAAGGCACCTTAGGAAGGTAGTCAGGATGAGGATGCAGTATAGCTTTGGCCATACCTAGGGCAAATTCTAAACAGGCCAGCAAAACAGACAGCGCCTGTAGATCCCCAATCCTCTTAAGAGAGGTAATCACCATTAGAAAGACCATCTTGAGAGTCAGAAGTCTGTCAGACGCTGACTCTAGAGGTTCAAAGGGGGTCTCAACCAGATCCTCCAGGACTAAAGCTAAGTCCCATGAAGGAGTTCTGGTCCTAACAGGAGGCCTCAGTCGCATGGCTCCACGAATGAAGCGAGCGAGTAGAGGATGCCTCCCCAAAGGCACCCCGTCCATCAAGGCGTGGCAAGCCGAAATGGTGGCCACATAAACCCTGAGAGTAGCGGGGCCAAACATGAAGTTTCCACAATTCGGGCTGGGGATGAAATATCGTCCTCTGCGCCTGAGTCCCACCTGTCCGGAATCGCCCAAGGCGAGCCGTCAAGGAGAGATATCAGCTCTGAGAACCAAACCCTGTTCGGCCAGCAAGGCGCTATCAGTAAGAGGCAAGACCCTTGCTGAAAAACTCTGGCCAAGACTCCCGGGAGCAGAGAATCCAGGGGAAACGCATACATACACACTCTGGGCCATGTATGCGCCATCGCGTCCAGACCCAGGGAGGCTGGGTGACTCAGAGAGAAGTAGAGGGGACATTGCACAGTCTCTTGAGAGGCGAAGAGGTCCACTTCTGCTCTGTAAAATCTCTCCCAAATTTTTTGTACTACCTCGGGGTGGAGTTTCCAATCGCCCCTCGGTATGTTTTGTCTGGACAGAAAATCTGCTCCCACATTTAGGCGTCCAGGGATATAAACTGCCCTGACTGACAGGAGCTTGCCCTAGGCCCAAAGGAGAATCCGACGTGCCAGCAAATTCAGGTGGCGAGAATGTAGACCTCCTTGATGGTTTATGTAGGAGACTGCTGCTGTGTTGTCCAACCTCACAAGGACATGGCAGCCTCTCAGATGTCGGAGGAAGTATTTCAGGGCCAGAAATACCACCATAAGCTCGAGGCAGTTGATGTGCCAATCGAGCTGATGACCCTCCCATTCCCCTTGGGCTGGATGACCACTTAAGGCTGCACCCCAACCCGTCAGAGAGGCATCTGTCATTAGCATCCTGCGACAACATGACGCACCGAGAGTGGGACCCAAGGTAAGAAACCAGGATCTGATCCACATAGAAAGGGAACGAAGCACTCTGTGCATAACCATTATTTGCCTTAGGGGACTGGCCCTGGGATGAAATCCCCTGGCTTTTAGCCACAGCTGAAATGGTCTCATATGGAGAAGGCCCAAAGGAATCACTGTGGACGCAGACGCCATGAGACCTAGTATTTGTTGATACTAGAAAACAGTGCAACCTTGACCTAGCCTGAGATTGCTCAGGGAGTTCTGGATGGACATGACACGAGCGGGAGACAACTGTGCCCGAGTCCATATAACCCCTAGATGAGCCAAGTCGATATCTCTGTGCTGAACTGCCAGTTCTTGAGACTGTGCTAGTATCAGCCAGTCGTCTAAATAATTCAGAATACGGATGCCCTGGAGTCGCAAAGGAGCCAGTGCTGCATCCATGCATTTTGTGAATGTGCGGGGTGATAGGGCTAGGCTGAATGGAAGAACCAGAAACTGGAAGGCTTCATCCCCGAAAGCGAACCTCAGGAACTTCCTGTGCTGTGGCAGAATTCCAATATGGAAATATGCATCCATGAGGTCGATCGTGACCAGCCAATTGTGATGTTGGAACTGAGACACGACTGACTTGACAGTTAGCATCTTGAACTTGAACACCCTGACAGAGCGGTTCAAACCTCAAAGATCTAGAATCGGACGCAACCACCCACCCTTCTTGGGAACCAGGAAGTATCTGCTGTAATAGCCTGAATCTCTCTCTGGTAGGGGAACATGTTCTATGGCCCCTTTTACCAAGAGATTTTGCAGTTCTTTCCACAGTAGCCATGCCTGCTCCGGTTTTACGGTAGTGGGAACCATGCCGTTGAAACGCGGAGGGTGGTGAGCGAACTGAATTCTGAAGCCTCTTTCTACTGTCTTTAGAACCCACATAGAAATACCTGGCAGAAGTTTCCACGCTGCCAGGTTCTCTGAGATGGGTACCAATTTCAACACTTCCTGTTGAGGGGGTGTTGAGTGTTCCGTGTCCTGGATTAAGGCAGGAAGCAACGGTACACCAAACTCTTTGTTGGAAGCCTCTATCACCCGAAACACCAAAGGCGGCGGGAGTGAAGAGGTTTTGTGAGGGTATCGTGAGGGCCGAAGTGGATGATACACGCGCCCCGTCCCGAGGGGAACTACCCTCACAAGGCTTTGTTACAAATCATGGCCCTGAGTTCTTGCTTGGGCGGCTGCTGAGAGAGACGAGCCTGTCCCCAGTCCCTACGAGGGGGAACATGACTCGCCACGCTCTGTTTTTGAGCCTCCAAGCAGAATCGGGGCGAGACAGTCCCGCCCCCTGAGTGCGGCGAAGAAACTGTCCAAAGGCTTCCTCGTGTCTTTTTTTTTTAACCTGTAGCCCGACGAAGTTCTGAAAAAGCCTCTTCGTCAAGAGCTTCACCCGCACTCAGGTCTTTCAGTAGGTCAGCCTGGTATGCCTGTAACACAGCCATGGTGTGCAGCACAGCACAGCACCAGCCTGACCTGCTGCTGGATAAGCCCTCCCCACTAGCATGGAGGTAGATCTGCATGGCTTAAGAGGGAAGAGCAGGTTTTTTTATTGATGATGCCGAACCCGGCAAGAGATAACCCGCAAATGTCTCTTCGACCGGCGGCATCATTGAATACCCTTGCGCCTCAGCACCCACGATAGTCGAATATAACTACGTTGAGGGCACGTGAACGCACAAGGTATAAGGTTTCCTCCACAAACTCATTGTGGAGGTCATCAAAGAAGGGAAGGGACTGGTGAGGCATTCCCTTCCCTTGGCCACTAGACAGAAATCTGTCCTCTAATTTGGAGCGTTTGGGGGTTTCTTGGTCACGTGGCCAGTCTAATCGAAGTCTGGCCAATGCACAAGTAATCACATCGAGTAACTCTTCAGAAGATTTAGAGTCATGCTTTGAATGCTCAGACGTGGGTACCTCGAAATCTGCAGATCCAAGAGAATCGAGGTCCCCCTCATGAACTGAAGAGGCGCCGGAGCGCGCTTCAAGATCACGTGAAGGACCAGCCGGATCTGGGGAGAAAGCGAGCGAAAGGGACGGACCCGTCTCTCGCTCCTCAGCCAGATCCATACGAGAGCCCCACGAATTAAGTGTGGGTGCCAGCTCTCGGAAGTAAGCAAGGCGAGCGCGAAGCATTCTGACCAAAAGTAAAACAAAACAAAACTCATGTAACGCTGACAAGGAAACACGCATTGTTTGCTCTGTTTCTCTGACATTTTCTCTCTTTTTCTTTTATATATATATATATATATATATATATATATATATATATATATATATATATATATATATATATATAAAATCTCTTTAGAGCAGAGAGAGAAAGGAAAGAAAGCTCTGTGCACTGCCTAACAATTTCTAACTCCTAACAAAAGGGAAGAAAGTTTTTTTTTTTTTTGCAGGCTTGTGAAACACACAGACAAAGTATGCTCTGAAGAAAATGGATCTGACGACAAGCTGGTGACGCCTCTATTTATAGCCTGGCCACAGGTGCATCTAATGATCTCACCAGCCGAGGCTATAAATTCCGGTCAATGTTCATTTACGTGTTACAGACATATTCACAGCTGGTCACAATGCAGGATTGTTCCCAAAGCGCTTAGTAAAGCGCAGCATCATAGTGAAGCTTTTTGTAAAGGGAACACAGGTGTTAGCACAAACAAAAACAACACAAGGGTTAAAATAAAATATTACTTGAAAAATAATTATATAGGAATATTATGAAGAACAATAGTCAAGCTGCCAAATTGTTTAAATCTGCTATGCTTGATATTTAAAAAAAAAAAAAAACTTGAATGTGAAAAAAAAAAAACAGGTTATCATTGATTCTTGTTTCACTTTTTGTATTGTTTTGGTTTGGTGTATTTTTTTATCAAAATTGAACATTCTCATTACTCTGCACTGTCTTCCATTTCTACAAACAAATTATGCATTTTGTATTTAATAAAATTTATAGAAGTGGTAAAAAATAGTATATTCACAAAGTTTCGCACTTCATCTCAGAAGCACCCCAGTGAATGCGACCAGGAGTTTACAGGATTATTTAACAAAAAGTTTTACTTTGTAACATACAAAGAAAAAAGCTCAATCTTATGCAGCAAAGTGCTACATCTAAAATTGTATGCACTACCGAACCTGGATTTGACAGCTTTACACTACAAATTATATATGTAGTCCCACGTCAAAAAATAAAGCTGTTTTTTTTTTTTTTTTTTTACTTACTATGGCCAAGAGGCAGACAATATGACTATTCATACAGTACTTGTGCTTCTTACTTGGTTCACTGCTGATCTCTGACACATAGCTATTTTTCAAAACACTTTCAAAACATTCTTCAAATATCCCATCCTTGGAGGGATTGGACTGCATTTAAATTTGTGTAGCAATCACAGAGTCCATTTGTATAGCACTAAGCCCATTGTTGCGAGAAGTGTGGGTGGATGTCATGCATGTTTGTGTGCAAATGCGTGGCAGGTCAAAGCAGCAGGACTCACCCAATGTCTTACTTCAGAACTAAAGATGCACTTGGCTTGATTGTTGAAAGAGATGGTTTGGTAGAGACAACTGTATATGTACCATGATTACCATGCACTTCTTAAAAATTATCTATAAGAAATATATTTTTATTTACATATTCGTCCGTTAGAAAATACCATTAGCACTAAAGTGGGATACAATTTATAATAATGATAATAAAAAAAGGTTTTAGGAGAAACTCTTCAACATGGTCTTAATTGCCGTTTTAGTGATATTGAACAGAATAAAATATCAGTCCCAATTATAATTGTAAAAAAAAATAAAAAATAAAAAGGCAGATGGCACCGGTTCCTCCAACTCCCGGTGGACGGCAGCAACTCCTTCATCCCCCGGTGGACGGCAGAGGTTCCTCCCTTGGAAGATGGCAGCAATGAGGACGAGGGCTTTCGGTTACCAATACAACGAGTATACCATGGGCAAGGGCAAGGAGGATGCGGGAACTGGCAGAACAGTCAACGTAAACTTTAATGACAGAAATTAACTTAAAACAACATAAAACCCAGCAGCCGCGTGTGTCTCTCTCTCTCTCGCTGATAAGTTGACTCAGTAACAGCAATGCACCCTCATGGCCCAGCCATGCCCTCCTCCTCGTCAGAGAGTAATAGTACTTTAAAATCAATTCTAAATGTAACTGGAAGCCTGTGAAAAGACATGAGGACTGGAGTAATAGGCTCTGATTTTTTGGTTCTGATTAGAATCCTGGTAGCAAAATTATGAATGAGCTGCAGATGTCTAATGGTCTTCTTGGGATGGGTGTTGAGAAGTCCACCCTACTAATGATGAATGATTGAACAAGTTTCTCTAAGTCTTGACTGGATACAAAACATCTAATTGTGAATATATTTTTTAGATGATAGTAGGCTGATTTAGTTAATGCTTTGATGTGACTACTAAAACTAAGGTCCAACTCCAAAATGACACCAAGATTCCTGACTTGATTTTTTGTCTTTAGACCCCTGGAGTCAAGGTATGTGTTCATCTTGTGAATTTTGCCTTTGTTGCCAAATACAATGACCTCTGTCTTGTCAGTGTTTAACTGAAGTTTCAGCACATCCAACAGTTGATTTCAACAATGCACTTGCACAGAGAATCTATGGGGCTGTAGTCATTTGGCAATAAAAAGTGTTTAAATGATCACCCTTTACAAATGGTTTGACATCTCTCCATTCAAGACAGCTTTAAGAGAAACAAGTGAAAATCTTGTCAAATCATGATCACCTTTTCACCCTTTCACATCAAAAAATTAATTACGATCACAGCAAGAAGTCAGAAGGCATTTCACATTAAAAACATCCAACATTCACTCAACTTGTGCTTGAGTAGCTCAATATTTTTCCAGACCTTCAGCTTTTCAGGTTTCAAATAGGTCCTCCTTCCATGTTGCCCCCAGTGAACAACCATTTATAGAACATGTAGAGTCCCAGGGAGGTTAATTATGTGGGGCATGATCTGTTTACTTATTTAACCCGCCTGCACGAGGCCTATAGCACAGCTAGCTAATTCACTTTATAATTGTCCTTCCCTGGGAGTTTATCACTGACAATCTACACAAACACTCGCAACATACGAATATTAAAAAAGTTTTGCAAATCTAGAAAGAGCGTGGAATGTTTTTTTTTATTATTTATTTGTATTAATAAGTTATTTTATTAAGTAATACAAATGTGTAATTAATAAGTAATTTTGCATTTCCACGTCAAGCTCCATCAAAGTTAAGATGTGGTGCTAATGTGGACAACAAAACTGTGAATCTGACTTGCATTACATGTCGATTGCATTCTACTCTAAAATTTTGTGATTTTCTGCTTTCTATCTACTATCTGTGTTGAAAAGACCATAATTGCTGGTTACCAGCATATGCTTTGGATGCTGGGAGCCAGCATGGTATAGTTGTGTGCTTGGCCAACCAACTTCACCAGAGAGATCATAGGTATGCTGATCCATCAGCAACAATCCACCAATAACCAGCCTGAAACAGCATTGGAATTCATTTTAGCATGGATTACTGTCAAGAAAAGTGGCAAAAAGGGTAAGACAATTCAATCACTAAGAAATCAGTAATCAGCAAGACAATTCCTCCCAAACAAGAAATAAAAGCAATGAACTGTCACAATGCTTAGTCTTATCAGAAGATTCATGCACTGTGTTTCTAATTCAATTATAATGCTTTCATGTAAAAGTAAGAGAATTATCAGTGGCAGCCATATATTTTCTCTCTATCAGTGAGTTGATTGTTATCCTGGTCAGCACCATCTCCAGACAATATGGGCTCATCACTTCAATAATGTTCCTCTCAGCCCCTGATTGTCTCAGATATGTGCGAAGTTTATGCATGCACCAGCGAGATGAAAGAGGGACATTCCTCTAATATTGTCAGTTTGTATCTAGGCCAGGAGACACTCCCTGTCATTCACTCTTAAGTTTGGTGTGACTGACTGACTGACTGACGTGCCAAGGGTATGTGTGTATGAGGTGTATGAGAGAGGATAATGTATTACCCAGAATTTTCCCCTGCAGTCAGTATGGATGTAAAGGCCATAACCCGTTGCACCATCCATTCCCATAAACCTGCTCTAGGATCGGTTGCTTGCTTTCAAATGACCCGGCTAATGCATTATAAATCAATTATCTTCTACTATGTGTTGAACTCTCAAATTTTTTCTGACATCCAATTAAATAATATGAGAGCAATACAGATGGGATCCCACCCAGTCTATTCACCTTGATGCTAACATGTTTCAGAAACTATGTAAAGAAGATCTATGAATTAAATTATAGATTTTTTTATTCATTAAATCTTAAATCATAGGCCTCTGCAGCTAAGAGAGCAAACGCTGATTGGCTGTTGCTCATGTAAATGCTACGTATGAAAAAAAAAAAAATTAGATATAGAGTGCCTATACATTATTTAAAAAAAAATGTTACACTTTAAAATGTTTGAATGTCATTTGTTGTCAATTGCTGTGCTAGAAACTTGTGTCTGTGCTATATCCATTTATAATAAATGCTGCATCCTTTGAATATTATATTATACACAATGACATTCATACTGTACATTTTAAGAGTGAGGTTTCAAAATACTCTTTTGGGATCCACCATTTTGTATTGTTTTTAATTTTTACATTACATTATTGTAGGACAGAATAGGAGATGATCGGAAATGATAGGGGAGAAAAAGGTAGGATTTGGAACTGTTGTGAACCAGATTCAAACTTGATTCAAACATGTTGTAATACACTAAACAATATGCCACATATCTAAACAAAGCTTGTTTTGAAAGTGTGCCAGGAACTCTTAATAACTCACTGAGCATAAAAGGCAAGGAAATTCCTCTCAGACTGTGACATGGGGTGCCACAGGAGATCAGTTAATGATGCCTCAGTTTTGACTTTTCCACATGACAGACCTAGCGCGGAGCTCTATGGGATGGACCTGGAGCCCCTGAGCACTTCTCCATTTATCTCTCAATTGCTCTCATGACGATACATTTCTGTTTTACAAGCACATAAAAGCAATGGAATGCACACGTGCCCACTCTCAATCTCTAACCCTAGTCTCTCTTAAATACACAAACATGATCCTCTTCCAGCATGCATTAGGACTGGGAATCAGCAAGCACTTGGCGATATGATTTATAACGATATCTGAGTCATGACTTGATACTAATAATGTATTGTTGTTTTTTTTGTTTTTTTATGTTTAGTGTTTTGCAATTAAAATCTGTGACATATACTGCAATCTTTTACATCAAAGGTGATTGTTTTTAGACTATATGGAAATTAGAGTTTCCCCTAATATTTCATAAGGAACGTTGCGATGATGAGTTAATATTTGTATAAATAATCTTTATACATTACATATTACTATTTGTGCAATTCAGTGTTATAGCGAATAAAAGTGTAAAATATCCCCACATCACTATTGTGCTGTTCGTTCAAGTACTGCAATTCACTTCTTTCTACACGAATAAGTCATTATAACACATTGGACGCACGGCCCATAGAGCCCCATTGAAGCCGTGCTATGGCAGTCTATGGCAGATACATGTACCATTAGATTTTAGGGGAGTAAAGATTGATGTTGATTGGACGAGAGGCTCTAAGCAAGTAATTTTGCGTCGTGTCCTGGATGGCGTGCTTCTCTTTGAGTCTTCATTAGTGATATTTGCATCAGATCTGCATTTGTTTGCCTAATGAACATTGGACTTTCAATCAATGTATTTTTTCCCACCCTAAAGCCTGGCTTCTCTATATATATATGATTGGTTGAACTCTAAAATGGTTAATAATTGAAATGGTTATGTACATAATTGACAGAGTATGAAATGTAAAAACACTAAAGCAGAGTGCAGAGAGTGTTTGACAGCTCAGAGATTTATGTGCAGTAATTTGCATTCTGACATTCCATTCCGTTTACCTTTAAAAATCAAATTTGTATTTTTAAGGAATTTATCTGTTTGAAAGAAAGTTTAAGCAGCTAACTCTCATTCAACTTAATTGGACATTGGTGCTGTGATGAACTTTCTGCTTTACTCCAACAATGACATGAGTGAATAGCATAACTTCCTGCGTGTTTATCAGTACACAAAAACTCTGTATCGAGAATCTTCCCTCATCAATAAAGATTGCCTCATCAATCTATATGATGAGGCAAAATTATTTTTCCCCCTCCTCTAACATGCATGTACAACTTATCTTTCATATATGCTAATAAAACAGGTCAGATGGACCTGGAGTGAGTGATAAATAGAAAATAACTGGTGCCAGCTTGACATCTGTGTTGCAAATGCAAGTGATTTGCTGTACATGACAAAATCACATCTTTTGCTTCAAATCCACACACTCGACTTTTATTTTCTTGAACTCATGCACACACTGTAGAACTTCTGGATTTCTAGCAAAAAAAACAAGAGAAAGCCAGGAGTGTAATTTCAAATCTGAGCTGCGTAGGCAAGCGGGAGATGTAGCCAAACAATAAACAGGGCTAGACTGAGAAGAGGTCGGTCAGGCGTTGATGGGGTCTGCGATTGAAATGGGTGAGGAGAGCGTTGGATGCGGTGGAGAGGCGAAGCTGGTGACAGAGCTTTATTTTTAATATGGTATTGATGAGTGAGGTCACCGGCAATGATTAAACTTGCAGTCGATAATCAGTGCATAGCAGGATCCCTGCGTACTGTTTGCACGGTGATGAGATGAAAAAACAGGGTGGCAGAATGGAGTGCTACGCTACACCTTAAGCCTTGATTTAGTGCCTTCATGGGGATTGATTGAAAAGAGCAGCATGTCTCTGCTAATCTATGGGACGAAGGGGCTCTAGAGGCCCCTGCTGCCACCACACATACTGACGAACGCTAGAATGAGTCAGTAAGTCAGAGTGTGTCTTATTAACATAGGCTACAGTCAGATCGATTCGAAGGTGCATGCGTATACAAACCTTCACATGCATGATTAAATGTAGTTATTAAAAAACATCCAGTCATGTTCATGCACGTACAATCTGCTAAATGACTAAATGTAAAGGTAAACAACTACAGGACAGATCTGAGCACAAATACACTTTAGCTCCTATATTACACACACACATACACAACTGTTGTGAACCACCATATACAAACGCAATGAAAGCATGAAGCTTTATTCAAAAGTGAGTCATACACACATATAATGACAAGCATGCAAAACTATATAATATAGTATACAGTAGGTAACAAAAAATATAAAGATTATGATTACAGAAACATCACCTGACTTTAACTCTCTGGGGTCAACGGACGCGCCAGCGAGTCCTGCCAGACTTTTTCAGCATTACAGTGGAAACAACATAAGATTCTCCAACATTTTGGGGCATACAGATAAGTGTAAGACATCATTAGAGACTATAAAGAATCTACTTTTATTTGTGTACACTCACAATAACAACAAAACCTTGTGCTTTTGTAAAATAAAGAAAATAAAAAGGGTGAGCTGTAAGCATTTTCTGGGTTTGCGAGCATATATCGGAAACATGAAACATATTTCTAAAGAAAGCTTAAAATGTCTCAGTTCAAATTTAAAACAAATATTCTGCTGCAATGTAATCTGTATGAAACAAAGTGATGTACAATTTCTCCTGGCTCAGCAAATTTATCTGTAATGTGATCACACCCACATACAGAGGGCGCTATTCATACGGTAATGTGATGAGACGATCAATGCAAATGGGACACACCCCGACTTTGTCTTAAAAACAACAAGTGCGTTCACTTTTCTGCGCATTTGAAAGACAGCACGATACACAAGTGAGAAAACTCCTGGATAGTGACGAAGAGTTACAATTTCCCTCAGAAGAAGAGCGGGACTCCGATGAACGTTTGTATTTTGAAGAAAGACTTGATCCAGCCGAGGATACAATTTCGGATGAGTAAGTAATTTAGTTTTAATTAGCTGACATGCTATTTTAAATAAACATGTACATATTTTACTAGTGGGACTGTTTCCAGACTTGCCGGCCAGGATTCAGACTATTGAAATTTGAAATATGCCCTAATAAGAAAGTTTTAGTTACATTTAAATGCTGTTTCCCCTAAAGCAGGTATTTAAATTGTATGCTGTATGATATAAATATGATATGTAATATGATATAAAAATAATATGAATGTTTAGATTATATTTTATCTAGTGTTTATGCTGACTCATTATCATCAACAAAGCTTGTGCTTGCAAATATGTGTTCGGGTGCAAATGTGATGTAAATATGCCCATATCAGAAAATCTGCATATTATAATGATTTCTGAAGGATTATGTGACACTGAAGTCTGTGGTAATGATGCTGAAAATACAGCTTTGATCACAAATTGCATTTTACAATATATTCAAATAGAAAACTGTTCTTTTAAATTGTAAAAAGAGGTCACAATATCAATGTGTTTACTGTATTTTGGTGAGCAGAAGAGACTTCTTTTAAACGGTAATGTAGGTCTAAAATTAAGTAAAATGTTTATTTAAAGAAAACATGTAGTCAGATTACTTATTTTAACTTAAAACTTGATTTTGATCATTAAGTCTCCTCACATTCATTCTCTTTCTGTCACATTCCTCAGTGATAGGCCCAGGGGAGGGGTCTTTTGTATCCTCAGGTGTGAATTACAATCAATATTCATTACAGTTCACGCCTCCTCGCATATGACCTTTCTAACACTAAAAGTGTCTTACAAAAGTTCAAATACTATATTGTTTTGTATGAATGAGTGATCAGGATGGTTTTCACATCATTTTGTAGCAAAAACTCTAGGCTTCAAGAGCAAGTTCTCAAAAGGCTTGTGGACGAATGTTTATTATGTGTTATATGGCCTTATTTCAATTTTTTAAATTTAGTTTTTTTTTTTCAAAAACCATGCATAAACATTACTTCCCTTTCGAGAGGTCTCTCCTATTGCGTAAGTAGCTTACGCTATGGGAAAACTCCATTTCTCGAGAAATATTGAAGTCTTTATGTAAAACGCATTGCAGCTGCACAGCAGACAGCAATGAGCGAGGCAGCTCAGTCATTGGCTGTGCTGCGGCAACTTGCTTGAACCAATGACGGGGCGACTCTGAACGCGCGACCAATGAGCGCGCTTCGCGCTCGAGCGCTCAGAGCCCGCCAAGATGGGCGTGGCTAAGGCTATATATTAGGCGCCCCGTCATGAGAGTTCTTTAGATTTAATCTCCTTCAGCAAAGACCTTCTCTTCGCTGGATCCTCTGGATTATTGGAGTCTATTCGCCCGCCGTCGACAAGCCTACAGCAGGACTGCTACAAGGATGCCGGCGCCTTCAGTCGCCTTCAAAGCCTTCTGCTACGCCATCCGGCGCGCATCACCTTTGACATCCTTTTACTGAAAGCTACTTTGCAAGTGTTCGCCTCTGCGACGCTTTTGTCTTTTAGTGAAAGAGCAAATTTGAGGTGTTGTATCAAATGCCTTCGACCTTTGATGCTGCATCCGACGACTGGCCAGGCTCGGCCTTCGACCCCGCGCCGTCGACATTAGCGGACACGAGCACGGGCACCAGCATGGACTCAGAGATCGTCCGCATCCTGTCTAAAGCTGTGGAAGACCTCGGGCTCGACTGGTCTTCTCCGGAAGAACCCGCCCGCAGCCGGCTGGACGAGTGGTTCCTGCAGGGGCGCCGGCAGGCCCCTCGACAGAGACCCTCCCCTTTCTTCCCCGAAGTTCACGATGAACTCACAAAGTCGTGGAAAGCCCCGCACTCTGCTCGCCTGAAGCCTTCTTTCTCTTCCTCGCTCTCCTCGGTGGACGGCGCGAGAGAAAGAGGCTACGAGGGAACCCCGCCCCTCGAGGAGGCTGTGGCCAACCATCTGTGCCCACCCTCCACCGCTGGATGGAAAGCCAAAGCTTCTCATCCCTCGAAGCCCTGCCGATCTACCTCAGCTCTCGCCGGTCGCACATATGCCGCCGGCCAAGCTGCGTCAGCGCTTCATTCCATGGCTGTTCTGCAAGTCTATCAGGCCAAACTTCTCCGCACCATGGACGAGTCTGGACCTGAACCTGAGGCTTTCAAGGACCTGCGCAGTGCCACTGATGTAGCCCTGCGAGCCACAAAGGCCACCGCCCAATCCATCGGCCAGTCCATGGCTAACCTGACTGTCCTTGAGCGCCATCTGTGGTTGACGCTAACAGAAATGAAGGACGCGGATAAGGCGCCATTCCTCGACGCGCCTAACGCTCCAAGCGGCCTGTTCGGACCGGCGGTAAGAGAGTTCGCTGAACGCTTCACTGAAGCTCGGAAGGATTCGCAGGCTATGCGTCACTTCCTGCCCAAGCGCTCCAGCTTGTCAAACCTGAAACGGACGCTCGACGCCGCTAGCGTTCCGCTAACCGAAAGCAGCCGCCTGAGCGACGGGGACCTCGGCCAAGATCGTGCTGAACCCGGAGCCTCGTAAGTCTTCCTAGCCATAGGAAGAAAAAGAGAGAGTGCGTGTCTCGCAAAAGCCGGAACACTCTCTCCAAAACATGTAAAACATTACCCAGTCCCCTTACAGGCGGCTGGAAATGTCTGTACAGCAGTCAATGGGCCAGTCACAGAACTCGCTCACCTGCAATCAAACGCCGTTTTAACGGCAACACACAGAAATCACAGAGTCATTTTCTGCCTGTGTCACTAAGGGGTCACGTGTCCACACTAAAGTGCGCATTCCCACATATCAATACTGTCCAAACAGTGCCGAATACTTCCCCAGCTCAAGCTGGACGCCCCATAAATGTAGATCGTGTGCCTATTGTCATGTACGCACCACTACACACAAGCACTGTTCCCACAGTTATAAACACTTCCCCAGTAAAAGCGGGAAACACTATAAAGGTAGCGCGCGTGCCTGCTGTCATGCATGCACCCCTACACACAAACACTGTATGCATGGCCAAAAACCCCCCGCCGCGAGCGGGAGGCTTTATGAAAGTGGCGCGCGTGCCTGCTACAGTATATGCACCCCCACCCATAAGCGCTGCTCATACAGTTTCAAACAGTTCTCTGGCTCATGCCGCGAGCATCACAGATGCGATGCGCGAGCCAAGAAACTCCCCGCTAAGAGCGGGAAGCTTTATGAAAGTGGCGCGCGTGCCTATTACAATGTATGCACCCCCACCCGTAAACACTGTCAATACAGTTTCAAACATTTCTCCAGCTCATGCTACGAGCATTACGGAGATAGCGCACGTGCCTATAATCTCACACGCACCCCTGCACTCGGCACTCAACAAAGCTGCTCAGCGCGCGCCCGCGCCTCTGAGAGCTGTAAGCTCAGTGTTAGCACAAGGCGATTCGCCGGCAGGGCCCATACGTCACTGCGACACGCCCCCAGCCAGCATTCAGCCCATATCTGTGCGAGCAAAAGCCTGGGAAAAAAATCCCCGACATGCCGAAATGGGTTTTGAACATAATAAAACACGGTTACTCGCTTCAATTCGCTCGCAGACCACCCCGATTTTCAGCGGTGGTCGAGACGAAAGTGAGGAAAGATGTTTCACATGTCCTACGCACCGAGGTGCTCAAACTGATAGAAAAGGGCGCTATAGAAACTGTTCCTCCATCTATGAGCGAGGCGGGATTTTACAGCCGCTATTTTCTCGTCCCGAAAAAGGACGGTGGCCTCCGCCCCATCCTAGATCTCAGACATCTGAACAAAGCTTTAATGATTCGCTCGTTCAGAATGTTAACGACCAAACATATCCTCGCGCAAGTTCGCCCCGGGGATTGGTTTCTATCAGTGGATTTGAAAGACACTTACTTTCACATTCCGATAGCGCGTCATCACAGGCCATTTCTGAGATTCGCTTTTGAGGGACAGTCATACCAGTACACAGTACTACCATTCGGCCTATCATTGGCCCCCCGTACATTCACGAAATGTATGGACGCAGCACTTTCCCCCCTGAGACAGCGGGGAGTGCGAATACTGAATTACCTCGACGATTGGCTAATCCTAGCACAATCAGAGAGTCCGTTAACGACGCACAGATCTTGGATGATCAGCCATCTAGAATGCCTGGGTCTGAGAATCAATTTTGCAAAGAGTGTGCTATCCCCCAGCCAGAATATCTCTTTTCTGGGAATAGTGCTAGACTCAGTGCAGATGACGGCGTGCCTCTCATCAGAGCGCGCGCGCTATTCGGCGCCTTGCAACATCATTCAGAGCGGGCGCGCACCCCTGTCAAACGATTTCAAAGGATGCTCGGTCTCATGGCCTCGGCATCAGCTGTACTCCAGCTAGGATTGTTGCACATGCGTCCTCTCCAACGCTGACTCAAGAGCCGTGTCCCCACTGGGGGGGCTCGGGCCACTTTTTAATCAGAGCGAATCACGGCTGTATAAAAGCCCTGACGCCCTGGAAAGCCGTCGACTGGTATCAAACCGGCGTGAGTCTGGGCGTGAACACACGGAGAAAAATTATCACGACAGATGCCTCCAAAATAGGATGGGGGGCCCTCTACGAGGTCAGGCCTGTCTCCGGCTTTTGGTCAAACCCGGAAAAGCGCCTACATATAAACTGTCTGGAAATGAAAGCGGTCGCCTTGGCTCTCAGAGCCCTGCTTCCGTACCTGAAAAACGAACACGTCCTGGTCCGAACGGACAACATGACGGTAGTATCGTATATAAATCGCCAGGGTGGACTCAGGTCGAGCTCCCTGCACTCTATGGCCAGGGAGCTCATCTTATGGTCACAGCACAACCTGCGCTCGCTGAGAGCAGCGCATGTGCCAGGCGTCCTGAACCAGGGAGCGGACATGCTGTCCAGAGACAAAGTTCTCCCAGGAGAATGGTCTCTCCACCCCCTGATGGTTCAGTGGTTATGGCAAACCTTTGGCGAGGCAGAGGTCGACCTCTTCGCCTCCAGGGAAAATGCGCACTGCCCTCTTTTCTTCTCAGAGCACGGACGCGCTCGCCCAAGTCTAGCCGAGCTGCCCCTTGTATGCTTTTCCCCCGATCGCGATGCTATCTCAGGTCATCAGTCGGATCAGGGAGGTGAAATGTGCAGTGCTCCTGGTAGCCCCACTCTGGAAGAACCAGACGTGGTTTCCAGAACTGATGCAGACGGAACAATTATTCGTATGCTTTGGCGGCCGCACTAAAGGTCTCGCAGTTTCAAAGCAAAGAATATCACGCTGGATAGTGGATGCTATAGCGCTGGCTTATGAAGCCAAGGGCCTTCAATGCCCCTTAGGCGTCAGAGCTCACTCTACGAGGAGCATGGCCTCCTCGTGGGCGTGGTCGAGTGGGATACCCATTGAAGATATTTGTGCGGTGGCAGGCTGGGCCTCGCCTTCGACATTTATCAGGTTTTATAACCTACAGGTCCCCTCATTGCATTCCAACATTCTATCAGCCTGACTGTAGTATGAACTGGAGTATGTATATGCTGAACATTATCTCCTCCCTTATAAGGTCTGTCTCTGACTGACTTAGAGGGTCTTTTACGCATATCAGTAAATAGAAAAATCAGTACATAAGATATGTGCTTGTGTTTTTACAATGAGCGCCCCACCATGGGCCACCTTGGGGCAAAGGCGCTCTGTATTATCCCATTATATAGCTCGCCGTTGGCCGGCTCGTTGAATATTCACTTTGCTTTAAGGCTCAGGCATCTGCCTCTGGCTTTATAGAGCGAAGTCAGCACGCACTGGCGTTTTGCATGGTGTTCCCATAGCGTAAGCTACTTACACAATAGGAGAGACCTCTCGAAGGGAATGACTCGGTTACTAACGTAACCTCGGTTCCCTGAGAGGAGGGAACGAGTATTAGCGTAAGCTGCCGTGCTTGTGCTTGGTCAGTTCAGCTTCAGTCGATTGAACCTAAAGAACTCTCATGACGGGGCTCCTAATATATAGCCTTAGCCACGCCCATCTTGGCGGGCTCTGAGCGCTGGCGCTCATTGGTCGCGCGTGCAGAGTCGCCCCGTCATTGGTTCGAGCAAGTTGCCGCAGCACAGCCAATGACCGAGCTGCCTCGCTCATTGCTGTCTGCTGTGCAGCTGCAAAGCGTTTTACATAAAGACTTCAATATTTCTCGAGAAACTGAGTTTTCCCATAGTGTAAGCTACTTACGCAATACTCGTTCCCTCCTCTCAGGGAACCGAGGTTACGTTAGTAACCGAGTCGTTTCTCAAAAATACAAACATGTACACACATGTTGCTCACATATTATTGTAGCCCAGTTTGTGCTGAATACAGTGTTATCAGACTTTAGCCATTAATGTGTTTTTAAGCAACTGAAAAAAGCACAAATGTCAAGGCATGTCAGAACTTCTCCATGGCCCAAATCACCATCAGACCCCAGAGTGTTAAAAGAAGCTTGTTGTAATTTGGCATTATTTTGGATTCACTAGATGTGGTGCAACTCATATATACTTTAAAATATACATTGCAAGCAAGCTACGAAACAAAACTAGAATGTTCCCATTATAATCAAGGTGTAGATACGGCATACATAACTGATACAGTGTAAACAGCTTTGTTGATTATAATGGGAGCATTTGTCCAGCCCCGTTGCAGAAACCCCTTAAGTTAAGAAAACCCTTAGTTCTATTTGTAAGTTTATTCAGAACTCTGTGTACAAATGGTCATTTAGCTCACGCTAAACTGCATACTCAAATGGTCGATTAAATGCAGTTACCCAAGGCAAAATAAGTTTTACATTGAAATGTTCATATAATTGTAATTAATAACTACTAAAGATATCATCTACATATATATATATATATATATATATATATATATATATATATATTTTATTTTTTTTTTTTTTTCATAAATGCACAGCCTAAGTATACAGGAAAAAAATGGAGGCATTTTCTTTCTTTCCCTTTAAATGATCAAAGAGGAAAAGTACAAATATAAACAAGTGCACCCACAGCAATAACAACTGAAATCCTTTTAGGTTTTTGTAGTCTGAACAGGACAAAAAACACAAAAATGCTAATTTTTACAAGCCTGATCCAAACCACATTTGTATGATCTTATTAACAGATATAAATCAGATCTGTCCACAGACACCCTACAGTTTGAAGTCAGTCTAAAATATCAGATTTTTGCAGTGTGAACAAAGCTTTATAACTAAGCTCAAAACTCCTACTCAAGGTTTCTGGTATTATCTACACAAACTGCACATGTATCCATTGCATGTAGGTTCCCATTTTAAAAAGCTGAATCACACAATACTCGGAGCAGAGAGGGGGACTTCAACAATGTATAAAGATCACATTCTCAATTCAGTGATCAAGGCAGAGAGACATTCTTTACTGACCCACTCAACACAGCCTAAAAAACATCCACATTGTCCACACACAGGCATCCAAATAAAGCATTAGTTTGTACTTCGACAAAAAGGGATTTCCATGACATAAATTGCCGTGCAAACAACTGCTGGAAGGTCCCTTCAGAAAAATAATTGTGACCTCGGTCTTTAAAAACTAACATCCAGCAGAGGCCCAGTGTGGCTTGAGTACTGAGGAAAGGCCTGAGGCAGTGGGATTGGATTGGAATAAAGATGCTAATTGCCTAAATGAGCAGAGGTCCTGTGTCATCGCAGCTGACTTTCTCTTTCACTTCCTACTGAAAAACTGCCAATTGTTTTAACTCTAATTAGCTTGGAGACAACACCCTTAATGACTTTCCGATTAAAGTGAAAGTGGCACTTTGCTTCTATGGCAACGTGTATTACTCTGTCAATCGTGTCTTAACCCAAGCATATAATTTGCTAAGAATAAAACAAAACAAAAATAGCAAGCCATAAATATGTGTGGTTTATGTCATCATGGCAACAAAGTTGTAATATTTTATATAACTTTACATAGAAAAGGTTAATAAGTGATTTTATTACTCTAAAATCACGTTTACGTGTATATTGTTTACGGCTTGTGGCTATACTTTTGAAACAAAGAGTATAGTTACATTTACAGATTGACCTACTTTTCACTTCCATTGTAAAAAATCAAAAAGTGCCTCACTGTAACCCAGATTGTGGCTTAAAAAACAAAACAAAACTGAGGAATAGGTCGAAATAAATTTTTTGTTACTCAAAAATATGCCAGACATTCTGTTGATTGAGCTTAACTTATTGAACAAGTATTGAACCTGGAATATTCCATTATTCCCCCAGTAATCTCCTGTGTCTCCTCTAGAGTTTTAGAGGAAATTTCAACATTGTCTCAAACTGTGGTCAGATTTTCCAAGATAACAAATTATCTAATTAGAAGTGAGATTAAATATGAACTCTATTCCAAAATACGAATAATGTTATAGGTCTATATACTCTTATTGCATGTCAAAATGAGACTAAACTAATACTTTGAAAGTTGAAACAAAATTGAGCACTCCAAGTCTCCCGAGCAATGTAAGAGCAACCACTGTCTGAGCAATAAAAGTTTTCTCTGGGCATATGTAGATTATTTGGTTTGAGTATACACATACATCAGTCAATGTATGCGGTATGCATACATTTCTACTCCCAAATATGCTTGTGGACTTTATTTGCACCTCAGTCTGTTTTTGGCAAACAGCTTTGCATAGGCTGATACATAACAGGCTCAGTAAACAAAGAATATTATGGCATTTAACTGATATTCTATGAAGAAACTGGAGAAAATAGCAATAACAGATGGAAAATTACAGAACAGACAACAACTCCGTTCCAAACACTATCCAAACACAGCTATCCTCTCAGGTTAATAAGAAGTGCTACTTCAAACAGGGACCGCACTAAGAAGCTCCAAAGCTATTAATTCTCCTCACAATCATCTCAGTGAATCCGTATTCTATCCAGACACACACATTCCACTCACAAAGAGCAATTTCAAAGACAGAAACTTTTTTTTTATGTGTGTGTGTGTGTGTGTGTGTGTGTGTGTGTGTCTTGTGTCAACACTCATTTTTAGTTGTGGTGCTGCTTCACTTTAAACCAATACATTCAAACAAACCTTAGAGAGTTAAGGTCACATTTTTGTATTATTTTATTCTGTGGCCTCCCAGCAGGGAACAGAAAAATAATCCCTCCACAGACCCTTTAGCCTGAAACTACAGCTACAACACAGGAGGAGCCGATGAAACCCCAGGCAGGGATAGATGAGGGCCCATAGCTGCTCTGAGCTATACCAAACCATGTACTGACAAACTGAATTAAGGGATAAGTAGACAGCTCAGGCCAGGCTCTGCATTTGGATTCATCTTGCTTCAAGAGGATGGGCAGGGATGAAAGTGCAGCTAGCAGAAGCAAACAACTGCATGTGGACCAAACAGCACCTTACCGGTGGACTCCAAAATGTAGACCATTTGACACTTTTGTAGAGTATTTCAAACTGAGCCTTATTGATTGGAGAACTAGGACTGGGCTCCCTTTTCAATTCTGTTCTCAATTTCATTTGATTTTCATTCAATTTGATTCAATATTGATTCAATTAGAAGTGCTCATTTTGCTAAGATGTTTTGGTAACCTGACTTTCCGTAGTAAGATAAAAGAAATGCATCCCAATGCGACAACCACAAGTGTCACGGATGGTGTGGAAGCTGGACAAGACAGACGAGAGGTGCGGATCCAAAAGCGGTTTTATTAAATAATAGAGGAACACAAGACACTGGAACAAATTAAAGGTCCATGATGGGAAAATGAAATAAACACACAAACCATCCACGAACGATCAAACAAGGGAACAAGAGCAGGCATAAAACATTGGAAACATGGAACATCAAATACAACGACCGACAAGGAAATGGAGGAACAAACAGGGTTTAAATACACAAGGACACAATAAAGACTAAACGAGACACAGGTGAGAACAATGATGAGTGCAGGCAGTAGGGAGGCCGGGAATTGTGGGAATTGAAGTTTTCTACACAGACAGTGAGACTCAGGGTGGAAAACAGGGAAAACGTGACATGGAGCGGGATCGGTGACGGGTGAAATGGAAAACACGGAGCAGACCACACGGAAACATGACATAAACGTGATGGGTGAAACAGAGAACATAGGGCAGCCAACACAGGAACGTTACAACAAGAGGGGAAGCATGCTACAAAAAGTTAGCAAAAATCTTGCAAATACTAAAAAAATGGCTGTTGAAAAGACCAGAATAGGTTGTGTTATGGATGATGGAGTCCACTCAAGGCTTAACCAGTAAGGTCAACTAGAATAAAACATGATGCTGACCAGCACTTTTTGCTAATAAAATATACATCTGAATTTTTTTTTTACACTATAGTAATGTATTTCAAGAAACTGAGCTCCTTTTTTGTTTCTTTTTGTGCTGGATCCGCCTAGCGGCTGGAATACTAAAAAAATGGCTGTTGAAAAGACCAGAATAGGGTCTGTTATGAATGATGGAGTCCCCTCAAGACTTATTACCTAGCTTAACCAGTAAGGTCAACTAGAATAAAACATGATGCTGACCAGCACTTTTTGCTATTGAACATCACGCTTATGCTGTCCCACCAGCTCAAAGAGCATAAACCGGTCTGGACCACTATTTTGCAGTCTTTTTTTTTTTATACTGGAAAAAAGCATGTATTTAAAGACTAATCTTGAGATTTCAAGAATCAATATTGTAACATCCAAATAAGGATCACAATAAATTAGACAATAAATATTTTTTACTAGGGATGAACAGATACTATTTTTTCACTCCCAATCCGATTCCAAAGCATTAACTCTCAGTATCGGCCAATACCGACCCCAGTGTTTTATTGCTTATAATCTGTTTAGAATATCTTTATCTCCCTGCTTGGAACTGATTGGCGGAACTCTTTTAAATATAAAGAAACAAAAACCTCTAACTACAAAAAAAAAGTTCTCTTTCCAAATTTTTTTCAAGTTGTATCTGGACTGGATTTAGACCACTTTTTTGTTCACTTCAGCTGTAATAGGATATCAGTCTAATTTAATTACAAAACGTATAATTGTAAAATAAAAATGATATTAATAATAATAATAATAATAATAATAACAATAAAAATATTAACAACAACAATAATAATAATATAAATTCGAATTTTATTACACTCTAGTAGGGGAGGGCGATATCTCGATATTTAAAATATATCGAGATATTTTTTAAACACGATATGAATTTTGACATATCGTATATATCGATATATTGTTTATATTCAATTCTGATTTCGTAACTTTGCTCGTTTGCTTTCTCTGTGCTGTGCTCGCTCCGCCTCCGCTTGCCCCGCCTCCTTGCTTTTGCTCCCCTCCCTTAGCGTGTTGTCTCATTCAACATGGCGTCGCCCGCAACCAGCCCGGAGGCAGAACTTGTCTAAAAAAAAAGGACAACTGGCTCCATTATATGGAGATACTTCGGTTTTAAAGCGTCGGATGAACAGCAGACAGATGTCTACTGTCGTGAATGCCGGAAGTTGGTGCCAACCAAAGCTTCTAGCAAACTTGTTTTTTGGCTATTTGTTGATGGCTACAACAGAGTTAATGCAAAGATGAGCTTGAGTTGTTTTATTTTTAAATGAAAAGGCCATATGTATTATTTGTTTTAATTTACAGTTAAATTATTATTATTTATGTAATCAGGGATTTTTTTTTCTTGAATGTCGCAGAAGCACTTTGTTCTTATATATGCACTGCCTACCTTGAGTTGAGTTGTTTCATTTTTGAATGAAAAGGCAATATGTATTTCCTTTATTGTACAGTTAAATAATAAGAAGCACTTTGTTCTTACGTGAACTGCCTACCTCTTTGCACTTTAATAAAAAATGACTGTGGTATTTGTCATATTTGTTTTTGCAGTAGTTTTTGGGGGGTTATTTTTCCTGTAAAGATATCGAGATATATCGTAAATTGAGATATAGCAAAATATATCGAGATATATTTTTTGCTCCATATCGCCCAGCCCTACACTCTAGTAATGTATTTCAGTCGCAATTTCTTAACTAAAACCCTGGATCTTCCTGGGTCTACAGTAAGGCGGTGAACAATAGCTGCGTTTCCAGTATCGGGTAAAACTGCC
This sequence comes from Xyrauchen texanus, assembly GCF_025860055.1. NCBI lineage: Eukaryota > Metazoa > Chordata > Actinopteri > Cypriniformes > Catostomidae > Xyrauchen > Xyrauchen texanus. The sequence continues at coordinate 19,746,553 of NC_068309.1, read as the reverse complement.
AGCGCAGTTGCGTTCCGATCGTGTCTAGCAGGGATCCCATGCAGATTCTGACACATTCTGACAGCAACCAGAAGCGTTCGAAAAATATTATTTTAAATTGTCTGTATTGAGGTGAGCTACGTGACACAATGCGAGTTTCGGATGTGTGAACGGAGAGCTCTGTGCACTTTGCTAGTTTTAATCATTTTTAAGTTATAAACCATTGAGATTCTATACTAGGAAGACAATGTGTCAAAGAATTCAAAATCCTCGCTCTGGAGACATTAAAAGACACTTAAGTTCTCAAGCTGAAGCTCCTGAGCAGCAGGCCGCAAGCCCGGGAACCGATTTGGCCGTAGAATTCCAAGAAAGATAATTCGGCGAGAATTGTTGAACGTGTCAATAATGCTGACGAAGGTCTTGCTGACTTGGAGGATCTTGCTGTAATACGTTGATTAATCACTGGCATGGAGACGAAATTCACTGAGGTGGTTACTAGAGTGGGGGAAGTCAAGAAACAGATAAATTATCTGCAGTCATCGGAGAGGGAATAAGCTGCTAATCCGCTAGCGACCAAGGTGGAATTGGAGCACGTCTGGGAGAAGTTGGAGGACTTGGAGAATCGTAACAGGTGGAATAACATTCAAGTTGTTGGAAGGAGGGAGACAGGCCAAATCAATTCTGGACAAATTTCAGAGATCATCCGATAATGTGTTACGTGAGGCGAGGAGTAAAGGAAGACTTTCTTGGAAGAGCCACAGCATTTTCTTTATCGCAGACTTTGCAAATTCGACACGAGAGAAACAAGAGTGATTCAAGGAATGCAAGAAACTCTTACATCAACGGAAGGTTTCTTTTGCACTGATGTTTCTGGCCAAATTGAGAATAGATGCTAAGGATGGCCACAAAATAGTTACATGTCCCCAGCAAGCGATTGGCTTCATAAAGCCAATGGACTGAGTAAGTTATTTTGTAGTTCTCACATTGAAGCCAAAAGGTCTGACTCACTGAACACTCACTTGACTGTCCGAAGAAACTGAGCTCCTTTTGTGTTACTTTTTGTGCTGGAGCCGCCTAGAGGCTGGAGTTTGTTTTGTGTCCTTCGGGACAGTGTTGTTGATGAATCTGCACATTCTTTGTGCTTATGCCTCCTATTGGTTGGAGTTTGTTTTGTGGAGTATTTCTTGCCAGACATTGGATTGACTGGGAAATTTGTTGCACTCATGTAGCAGTCGAATGGGCCAGCTCACTGAACATTTGTTCTGCCCGAGGAATCTGAACAGATTTTGTGTGTGTGTGTGTGTGTGCAGGTTCCGCTAGTGGCTGGAGCTTGTTTTGTGAAGGAACACACTTAGGGACAGTTATGTGGATGAATCTACACATTCTTTGTGTGTATTCCACCAATTGGCTGGAGTTTTTTTATATATTATCTTCTGTTGTGTAACTCTGTCTCACAAAATTTGTAGAGAAACACCAGACTTGAGCAATCCGACTGCAAAGTTTTCACGGGGGCTCTAGTAGGCGTACATGGACTGTTTGAGTTTAGAGGGATGTACGGCAGTTGGCGCTGTGGTGTGCGGGTTAATGCACGCATTTTCTTTTTTTCTGTTTGTTTGGTTCAGGGGAAAGTTTGGGGTTTGATTGTTGCACTAATGTTGGAATGTGGTCTATATCATTTTGATTTTTGACATGCAATCTATTTGTTCTAATATGTCAAAATGTCAAATGTTTATATGAGTGGATTGTCTCTCTCCACTAGGGCTGCAACTAATGATTATTTTGATAATCGATTAATCTAACAATTAATAAAATGATTATTCAACTATCTTGCGATTGTTGCAACGATTAATCATTAGCTCTTAACCAATTATTCAGCTTGTGCCCTAACTTAAAAGGTTGTATTTGTATGCTTACTAACAATAAAGAGGACAAAATCATCTTTTAAAAATTCCTCTAAATGACATTCACTAAGTTAAAGGAATTTTTTTTATTATTATTAAGTTTAATTCAGTAAAAAAAATTCACTGCAAAAAACCCTCCCTCTTAGATCAAGACATTTGCGCAACTCATAGAAGAGGCACTGACCGCACAGAATTTTTTTTGGAGTTTGTAGTTAATTACATGACCAGCTTCCGTATAATTTGAACTTTAATAAAGCTATAATGCAGTAAATATAACTGCATTTAAGATGTAACACAGGGATATTTCTATTTAAAGAGTTCCAACACCACTTATTCCACCACTTAGAGTGCTTCTATATTTACTTATTTGTTTTTTTTTTTGTATAATTCCCTTGTACTTTGCGATCTACATAAGCTTACGCTGTTTGGAATGTTTAGAGTGCATCTGGACTGCGAGCTGACTGTGTAATTCTTCCTCTCTTCAGTCAGGCGCGAGCTGCAGTGCTGCTCTCATGCGTCATCATTAGAGTTTCATATGATCTCATGATACGTTAAATGAGATCAAACGACTATTCGACAATGACAATTTTTTTATTGTCGACGTTGTCGAAAAGTCGACTAAACGTTTCATCCCTACTCTCCAAGTGGAATGTGAAAGGGTTGGGAACCCCATAAAAAGAAGGCAGGTTATTTCTCTTAAACATAAAAAATATGGTATAGTTTTTATTCAAGATACGCATCTTTCCCTGCAAGATGCTGAAAAATTTGGTGAAGATATGGGGTGGACATATTTTCTTTAGTGCTGGCTCAAGTAACAGCAGGGGAGTCATTACACAGATAAGTAAACATCAAAAATTCTAATGTCTCAAACAAATTAAAGATGAATTAGGAAAAGTCATTATTGTTTTAGCAGACATTCAGGGGCAAAGGTTGATTTTGGCTAATATGTACGCACCTAACACTGATGAACAGGGCTTTTTTATAGACCTTGAAGGGATGTTGCAAGCTGCTGGTACCCGTCATGATATAATATTGGGAGGTTTCTTTAATCTATTTTCTTAGATAGTGAAGAAAAAGTGTGTAAGCCCCTGTAACACAGTTCAGTGGAAAAGAGGAGGTGAGAACCAGCTTAACAATATAAAAAATATTTAATGATTAACTAAAACAAAAATACACAACCAAACACATACAGGTAAGCTACCTGTAATTCTCTCCCTCTCTCTTGAACTGCCATCTCCGGACAGCCTTATCCTTATCGGGCTTGATCAGCCTCATTTGGGACCAGGTGTGCAGAATTATGGCCCATCCCAGCCCTCCGCCCTGCTACATTCCTCCCTCATTCTTTCAGGCCGGGAAGCCCCCGGCATGATGTACACCTCCACCTCTTATCCGGGGCATATGCCAAGTAGAGTTGAATCGCTGAATGTCATAATATGGCCTCAGAGAATTGACCCAATTGAAATACAGATATAATAATATATTGTCAAAGAAGGTGGAGTTTTGGCTATTCAGGGCAATACATTCATACTTTCAGTCTGGGAAAAGCAGGGAAGCTTTTGTCTATATATATATATATATATATATATATATATATATATATATGAGAGAGTCTTTTCTACAATTTCCTCAGTGAAATCTGCTGGTGGAAAAAATGTGTCCTTGACTATTGTTATTAATAATGCTTTTAAAGAATTCTATTTTCATCTCTATAGTACCACGTCTTCATCTACTGATGAAGATATTAGAAACTTTGTGGAACCATTAGAACTCCCTAAACTGATGATGGAGCAAAAAATTATCTTAATTCTGAGATAACATTGGAGGAGCTTGGTGAGGTATTTAAGGCCTTGCCTACAGGCAAGGTTCCAGGGCCAGATGGCTTTGCCACTGAATTTTTTAGATCTTATGCTATAGAACTGTCTAGACACCATCTGTCCTCTCTCCTCTAGACCAGCATGGACTACACCACCCAGCCCCTGGCTGTCTGACATCCTTCGTGAACATCGGACTGTTCTCAGGGCAGCTGAGAGGAGATGGCGGAAATCTAAAGATCCAGCTGATCTAGGTAAATATCAGCTTCTGCTCGCAACTTTTTCAAATAACGTTAAAACTGCAAAAACTTCATATTACCAGACCAAAATCAACAGCACCACAGACACTCGTAGCTTGTTTAGAACATTTAACACACTTCTCTGCCCTCCCCTCCACCACCTGACACATCACTGACAGCAGATATATTCAGCCACATTTTTTACTGATAAGGTTACAGCCATCAGCAATACATTCACAGCACCACACCCTGTCAAACACCTGGCTCCTGTATGCAACCCTTCTTTCACTATGTTCTCTCCTTTAACTGACACTGAGGTCTCTAAACTCCTCCTCTCCAACCACCCCACAACCTGTTCCCTTGACCCCATTCCATCACACCTTCTCCAGGCCATCTCTCCATCCATCCTACCGGCACTTACACACATAATTAACACATCCCTTCTTGCAGGCACTTTTCCCACTACATTTAAGCAGGCTCGAGTAACCCCACTGCTGAAAAAACCTGCACTTAACCCCACACAGATAGAACACTACAGACCAGTCTCTCTCATCCCATTCATGGCAAAAACACTTGAAAGGGCAGTTTTCGATCAGATCTCCGCCTATCTCTCACAGAACAAGCTGCTGGATGACAATCAGTCGGGCTTCAAAAGTGGACACTCCACTGAGACTGCCCTGCTGTCTGTCATCGAGTCGCTGAGACTGGCGAGAGCTGAATCGAGATCATCCGTTCTGATTTTGCTGGACCTTTCTGCTGCCTTTGACACAGTCAACCATCAGATCCTACTCTCCACCCTCTCTAAACTGGGTATCACTGGAACTGTGCTTGACTGGTTCAACTCTTATCTCTCAGAAAGGTCCTTTGAGGTAGCATGGAGAGGGAAGTATCCAAGCCACACCAGTTACTTACTGGGGTACCTCAGGGATCAGTGCTTGGGCCACTTCTCTTCTCCATATACACAACATCACTGGGACCCATCATCCAGTCACATGGTTTCTCTTACCACTGCTACGCTGATGACACGCTAACTCTACTTGTCTTTCCAGCCCAACAACACCACAGTGACCGTTCGAATCGCTGCCTGTCTGGCAGACATCTCGGCCTGGATGAAGGAACACCACCTTCAACTCAACCCTGCCAAGACAGAACTCCTTGTCTTTCCAGCCAACCCTGCTGTTGAACACAACATCACCGTGCAGCTGGGTCCAACTACAGTTTCGCCTTCCAAAGCGGTCAGAAATCTAGGGGTAACCATTGATGATGAGCTAAATTTCACAGACCACATTTCAAAAACTGCAAGATCTTGTAGATTTACACTCTACAATATCAGGAAGATAAGACCCTTCCTCTCTGTACATGCCACACAACTGCTCGTTCAGTCCCTTGTCATAACTAGACTGGACTACTGTAATGCTCTCATTGCAGGCCTTCCTGCATGTGCTATTAGACCTCTCCAAATGATCCAGAATGCAGCAGCACGTCTGGTCTTTAATGAACCTAAGAGAGCACATGTTACACCACTCTTTGTCTCTCTCCACTGGCTGCCGGTTCATGCACGTATTAAATTCAAGGCCCTGATGCTGGCATATAAAACAGTCACTGGGTCTGCTCCAGCATACCTAAAAACATTTATGCAGAGCTACGTTCCCACCAGAAGCCTGCGGTCGGCTAAGGAACGTCGCCTTGTCGTACCAAAACAAAGAGGCACCAAAACACTTTCCCGGACTTTCAGTTTCATCATACCACGGTGGTGGAATGACCTTCCCAACTCAATCCGGGAAGCTAACTCACTCTCTATCTTCAAAAAGCGCTAAAAACACATCTTTTCCAAAAGCACTTAACCGGTCAATAAAAAAAAAAATAATAATAATAATATATATATATATATATATATATATATATATATATATATATATATATATATATATATATATATATATATTTACATTTCTTGTTGCACTTAAATCTGTTTTGTATACTATTATGATGATAGTGAAACTTTGTAATATGGCACTTTTTGTACCACTGTCTCCCTAAGATGATTCGCTGATGTTCTTCCTTTTTTGTAAGTCGCTTTGGATAAAAGCGTCTGCCAAATGAATAAATGTAAATGTAAATGTAGAACTGGCTCCACTTTTGTTAGAAGTTTATACAAAATCATTAAAGAATGGAAAGCTTCCGCCAATCATGACACATGCACGGGTAAGTACGATTCTTTAAAAGGACAAAGATCCAAGGAGTGTATGAGTTACTGTCCAATTTCCCTGATCCAGCCAGACATAAAAATATTGTCAAACATTTTGGCTAACTGTAAAGTTGTGACATCTCTTATACATATAGATCAGGTGGGGTTTATTCCGGGCCACAGCAATTTTGATAACATTTAACAGGCATTTCATCAATATCATGCTGTCAGTGGCAAATGATCAGACTCCGGTCGCTGCCATCTTACTTGACATTGAAAAGGCATTTGATTTGGTAGAATGGGAGTATCTATTTAAGATTTTGGAAATATAAGGGTTTGGGAATACTTTTAAAAGATAGATTAAGTTACTTTATAGACACCCGGTAGTGGCGGTACAATCAAATGGATTAAGTTCAGATTGACTGATACAGAGTCAATTGGTCTAAATCCGAAGCTTTGGCTCTGATAGCGTACTGCCCAGCGATGGTTTTTCAGCTGGGCATCTTCCAGTGGCCCAAACTGGGCATTAAGTAGTTGGTCATTTGATTCCCAGCAAATTTGTGTGATTTAGTTTAATTTTGACCCCTTAATAAAATGGTTTTCAACCGATGTGGGTAGATGGGCTTCATTACATTTATCTATGATTGGGAAGGTTCATGTTATTAAAATGAATTTTATTCCAAACTTCAACTACCTACTACAGTCTCTCCCTGTAGATGTCCCCCTCTCTTATTTCAAGCAATTTGATAGCATAGTGAAGTCCTTCATTTTTAATGGTAAGCGTTCCAGATTACATTTCAATAAGTTACATAGGCCGATTAACAAATGTGTGCTAGGCCTACCCAAGATTTTGCTTTATTATTATGCATTCGGTCTCAGAAATTTGTCTCTTTGGTCACTTACACCTGAGAGAGCCCCTCCCTGGTTTTGTATTGAACAGGAAGATCTTGACCCTATTTCATCATTGCAAAGCCTTTCTGTTATCTTGCATTTGCACTCGGTATGGACAAAAGTGTCCAGTGTATAATTCAGACATTTATTTAAATGTTGCCTGGACCATTAGGTTGAACCCAAAATTATGTATTAAGTCCCTTTTCTGCTTGTCAGAGTGGATTGTGAGGGAGATTAATACACTCGGTGACCTATATGAGAGCAGAGTGTTGAGATCCTTTGAAAATTTGGTTCAACATTTTAGGATTCCCAGATCTCAGTTCTTTATGTATTTACAGCTGTGCCATCTGCTCTGTACTATTTTTGGAGTAGCACACCCCCAAAGTGACAGATTACATTAGAAATCAAGTACGACCCACCATAGTAAAAACATAACCTGTATTTAATGTATGCTGGGTTGCACATGGTTTTGTTCATGGTTTTCAAGTACAAGGACATGCATCAAGTAACATTATTTGTGTTGTTGACGTCAACAACAAAGTGTCAGGAAGTTTTCTCTCCCCCCTTTTAAAAACAGAAGAGCATATTTACTTATATGAGCCCATTATTATCCCGTTTGTTTCCTAATTTCAAACATAATTCAAACAGAACATACATATTACACAGGAGGAAAGGCTCCTCATTACCATGGTTAGGTCAGTGTAGCTAGTCTTAAATATAATAATAATAATAACAAATTATTGTATTTATGAAAAAACAAATACTTACTTAAACACATCTTGAAACTTTAACTTCAACTGTTACTGTTGATATAAAATGATGTCTAATAGATTCTACCTTTAGATTATTTCATATGAAACTATAACATTTTGTCAAAATATAACATTTACTTTTAATCATGTAAAATTGTGGAACAATTTTGTAAAGGTGATGAAAAACAAAAACAATTAGCGCATAGCACAGTGTTGATCTTTTCCTCCTCAATGCTGTTCGGCATGTCAGGGCTGTTTGAGAGGTTCGACTTGACTTCATCTGTAACGCTTTAAACTAGAAAAGTCTAACTAGAATTAAAATTGGACAAATCAGTTTTGAGGTCTGCACTCCGCAATATCAAGTGAAACCCGGTTGTTGCGCACGCACGCCAGAGAGAAGAGCAGATCATGATCACGAGCTGGTTCAATTACACTCGTGCAAAAGTGCCTATGAGAAGCCTTTAGCTGATTTTGAGATTATCAATAAATCTGCCTTGGCAGTCCTAAATAAGCTATCACTTGGGTGGACTCTAAAATATCTTCAATGCGAGAACCATGGCATTGTTCTTTCTCTGCTGTCCACGACCTAGTACGAATAGACCTGCGACCCACCAGTTCAGAAACACTGCTCTAGATTGTATAGGCTTGGTCTTAAAGACACACCCACCTGCTGGCGATGTCAATCGGAGGACAGAGACACGGCAAATATTTTTTAGTGGTGTGTTGAGATCCAGGAATTTTGGTTTAAGGTTCAGAGTCTTGTGTGTGACAAGTTGGGCACTCGGGTTTCATTTTGCCCCAGACTCTGTGTTGTGGGTGATGGGGCGGTCATCGATATAGGGGATGAAAAAATACAAAATTGGGTCCTGAATAGTGTTATGACAGGCAAACAAATTGTTTTTAGGGGATGGAAGTCGGCTGGAGCGCCCTCGTTTCGGGAGTGGAATGTGGAGATGGGGAGGTGTCATTCGAAGGCTGGTGATCTGGGATTCATTTGATGGGAAATGGGGTATTTATTTCAGTTATTGGGGGGCTCTCGGGAAGGGGCTGTGGAGTGAGAGGCATAGTTTTAGATGTGTATGATTATTATATGTATAGTTTTTGTTTGTTTGTTTTGTGTGTGACCATGGGGATGTCCGTTGGGGGTCAGGGTAGGGTTGGTGATTAGGGAGGGGTGGTAGTGGGAGTTAAATGTTGATGCGGTGTATATCGGTTTTGTTTTTCTTTGTCATCTATATGAATCAATAAAAAAAGTTATCTGAAAAAATACTTTCGGTCATAAGATAATGTTCACTGGGGAAGTACATCAATCATCTCACTTGTTAAGAATCTGACAGGTTGGTCAAGTGGTATATTTGCTCCTTGTAAAAGAAGCCCTGTGTTCTAATCCACTCAGATGCAACTTCATATTTTAACATCAAAGATTGCATCCACAATTCAGTGGAACACATTTGTTTGCATTTTCTTTTTCTTTTTTTTGCGATTCGACTGGAAAGGAACACAAACAAAATCTCCACAAAATTTGATTTACATTGTCTAGTTCTAAGAGATAAATGTCTTAAATCACCATAATTGTATTTATATTATAAGTATTATTAAAGAAAAATATATTATGAGTGGAGACAGGAAACAGGATGGGGAAATCTGGGTCAAGAGGAGGATTAAAACCCAGGTCATCCACAAAGAAAAAGCACATTCACAGTGTCACAGCCACTGCTGTGATGCTCAAGCAGAATATTTCAGTGCAAATCACTTCCGGGGCTTCACTGTGCCTTCTCTAGTTTTCTAGATTACCCTTGGGCCAAACAAGACCAACAGGGGATTGAGGCAGGTTCAATGTCAGAGTTTCGGGACAATGTCAGGTTGTTTATCCAGCACACACCAAGGTTCGGGAAAAATATAAATAAAAAAAGGCGGGCATAGTACAAATCAGTTAAAATGGACAATGGGCAAAGCAGTAAGCAAACTTATAAATGTACATTTATAGATGGTGTGCTGGGACATCGTCCTACTGTTAATGGAGAGACAACAGAAGAGTTACAGTCGATGAGTTGTTAACGCTAACTTATCTTGCTGTTTACATTCAATATAAGCACGATTTTCTAGATAACTAGATAACATGACACCTCAGCTTGACCTTTCCTCTTACTTGTGAAATGGGCAGGGTGTGCGATGTTTGCCCCTCAGAATTAAGGGCAGATTTTTGGGAAACGCTGGAGTTACTGGCCCGATGATGGGAACGCAGATCGATATTGGTCTTTCGGCTCGAAGTCCGAGGCTATTGGCCCTGGCTGGACAGTTGATAGCCCTGGCTCTGGAGAAGCATCTATAGAGTGTCTTTGTTTGGGCTAGTTCAAAGTAGTTCAATATGCTTTTCATTCAAAATCTGGTGAATTTCTCCTCCGGTCTCAATGAATGTTATGAACAAACCCATCTATAGAGCACTGACACCTAAGATGTAGTTTGTGTGGAGCGCCTACATCTTGCGTGGTGCTCCAATAGCTAAAAAAAGCAGCGCCAGTGTGTGCTATGAGTGTGTGCGTAACTCAACACAGCACTGCTTATTTACAGAAAATTGCTGAGCATGCAGACTACATATTCATTTATTAAATGCAGCATTTTGAGATTAGCTATAGTACGTCTTCAAGAAACTTTCAATAAAATGCAAGAGTCATATTGACTACTTTAATTAAGCTTTTATAAGTGTTTTATACCATTATTGGAGCTTGAGGGTAACAACCATGACTAACACATAGTATCAGATTTGAATTGTGTTCCGTAAGACCGATATTGATCCGGTTAAAAATGTCAGTATCAAAGCAGATCCCTATACAGGATCAGTGCATCTCTAATTTTTACCCAGTTCAACAAAGGACCTTTATTTTGATGTAATATCATGAACAATCTGCGACTCTTATTTTTTCATATTTGTTTTATAATGGTTTATAAAGTCTGACACATTTAAAAAGTATTATAAAGCTAAAATCATAGTGATGTAATGCTATTGCATTGTGTGGAGTGCCTACTTTAAAGTGCAAGTATGGCCTACATCCTGAAAACTGGTAACTGCTCTAAGACATCAATGTATTGAGTTAATGGAGTTAAGCTTGGCTAAGCTGCTCCCTTTGCCAAAATGCATCCATTAAAGCACAGGAAGTGGGCAGAGATGGGCTCATTTAAAAAATGGTAGAAGCAATCACTCTTCTCTCGCATCCACAATTACCACCATCTGGTTTAGGGGCCTCCAACTCTTTAATTACCCCACATTTATCAATTTGGGAGTGGTGGGCCTAGACTCTTCCTGTTTCAGGTAGCAAAATATAAATCATGCCAGGATAGTGCAGCATGCTATGTATGGGAACGTAGCATGTCCCTGTGAATAGTTTTGCATAAGTTCAGTGAGTGATGGTGTTAGTATGTGTGTGTTTGTGTAAAAAGCTTTTTTCTCTGGAGTTCCCACAATGTTGACCAATGATATTTTTTATTTTTTTTTATATGTATTTTTTTTAATGAGCATTCCAGTAATTTGTAATTTTTGGATAAGGGGCAGTTCAGACCGAACATGTTTTTGTGCTAAAAAAAAACAACAACAAAAAGCTTGACATGGTATCTAAAAAAAACATACATCAAGCACGTGTTAACGTAATAATATATTGAAAAACATAACAGATGGAAAAATGTGCTACGTGTGAATGGCCCTGAAAGACCAATTAAGACCAATTTGTGAACTGTTTTGACCAATTCATTGTGAGAAAAAAATCAGACTCAAATGAACAATTCAACCTCTAATATTTTAACATTGTGAACGGCTGATACCAATTTAATCACCAAGATTTATTTTTAATCTGCCACCTGCTACAATTTTACAAGTTATATGCTGCAGTTATATATTCATGTGGCACACTGTAAAATGTGATATGTTTTGAAAAGTTCTGTTGTCACTATCAAAAGATCATTGTGACATACTGGCAACCAGTAAACACCATATGAGCATCACACACAGCAGAGACATTTTCCAAAATAAGAGATAGGCCTATATATCCATTACAATCTCAATCTGCTCCAGTAAGAAATAATTAGTATCTGTGATTTATTTACTATCTTTTGCATTTTGCTGTAATACAAATCACTAATTATTAAGCATACTCATTTGAATTACAGCATGTCTGAAAGTGTAAATTTGAATAAAGCTAAGAATTGCCAATAATCACCCTCCAGTGGCTGCAATGTCATGCTTCGAGGGCTGAGCAAATTTCATTAGAGTAGCAGTGTATGTGTGAATTTGTGCATGCTGCAATTAAAAAAGATCGGCCCTGAATCTAGGTGCAGTCGTTCGACTGACGATCACAAATTTAAGTCGAAGATTGGCTAATCGTGTTCGGTGCATCCCTATGTGTGTGTCTTTGTGTGTGCCTGTGCATAAAAGTATATGCCTCTGTAGCCCAGGGCAAGGTATAGCCCCTTCTAAAGGCCAGTCTACAGAAGGTGTTTTGCTGAGAGGATGAAAAGAGCGTAGAGGGAAAATACATGCAAGTCTGTATGGAACTGAATGTGTGTCTATGAGGCAGAGTATCAGCCTTTCTCGGCTGTCAGTTCGGATGATGTGTATAGGGAGACAGATTGCGGAGTCAGCGGGGCCTAGGGGTTCTGGTTCCTCTCTGCAATGCATTAAGTGTGCAGTGGTGTGTTACATCACCATCATCAGTCTCATTGGTCTCAACTTCATTCAGAACAATCTAGAACAACGTGGCGACGAGGTGCCTCTTATTCAATCGCCAACACATTGCAGTGGACGGAAAGTGCTTACCTATGGGAAAAGAAGGAAAGAGAGAGAGAGAGAGAGAGAGAGAGAGAGGATTTAAGCACCAGCTGCATTATGTTACAGTCAGCAGAACATATTACAGTAAAATATTCAACTAGAGTTCCAAGATTATCTTATCTCTACACTTATGGAAAAGCATATGCAGTGGTGTTTTATATGAATATACAAACATGGTTAAAGAAAGAGGTGTAGAGAGAAAGAAAGAGGCACTTTCCACAAATAGATTATAAAACGGGACCAGAAATGCTTTAAATTCAACAAATGGTCAGTGAAATGAGGTGCTTTACCTTAAGAAATTGTTGATTGTCTGCTCAGGAGGTCAGACTAAATATGTAATCTTAAACCTTTTTTCTCTGATTTTGTATTATTGTAGCAATAAACATTTAATAAACATAAAAATGTTATATAAAAATGTACATCACAAATTATACATTCTAATATTTATGTTTTAAATTAAATTATAATCTACACTAGAATAGGTAACAGGGTTTCAAGAAACAGGTTTAGTGTAAATTAAGCTATCACTTAGTAGGGGGTAGCTAGCTTGGGACAACATGTTGGTTTTGTTATTGACAAACGTATATTTCCCCAAAACAGTCGAAGCAGAATTGTATTTTTTTTATACAATAACTTGAGTAAAGGGTTAAATGTCTGATGAATTACAGAGATTACACTGAGAAAATAAAATTATGTTTTCACTGCTACTTTTAATAATTATATGTTAGATAATAGTTTATCTTTCAAATTTAATATATCTAAAAACTTTTTTTGTCTATAATGCTTAAAAAGTTTAAAAAAAATATTTGGACATTAAAGTGTACTGTATTCATGGAAAGTGCTGAGAGAGAGAGAGAGAGAGAGAGAGAGAGAGAGAGAGAGAGAGAGAGAGAGAGAGAGAGAGAGAGAATCCAATACAATGAGAAAACATTCTTGGCAAATGAACTTGAAAATGCCTGTGCCCTTTAAATGCTTCCGCTGGTAAGATGCCTCCAGGCAAACACTTTAACTGACTCGACTGGTTTTCTGGCCTCAGCACAATCAGTGCATAAGAGGACGTCCGCCATCAGCCGCACTGTGCAAACAAACATGCAATGCCGTTCTCCCCAGATTGCTGGACAGCAGCTCTGGGTGGCGGTATGGCTGCTCTGATTCTGCAATCAGCGCCTACATCAGATATCAGCAACTAAGCCAACCAGTTTTCTGACAACCCCGTTGTAGACAAGCCCTAAAGATTAGTATTTTAATGGTCAAATTATGAAGGCTTTTATGAGGGGAAATTAAAGGAGAAACAAATTATGTAACAATCTTAAATTGCAAAAAATATTATCCGCAGGCTCTGACTTTAATGCAGAAGTTCAAGCCATGAACTGACATAAATATGTGAGGTTTCCATCAGTTGCTGCAATCAAGGCAGACATCTAATATTGGCTGTGAGGAGCAGATACTAATGTTTAAACCAGGGGGGAGGAGAGAGCTGGAGAGATTGAATTACCAGGGTTCATTTATTCCAGCAACTTCAGCCAGTGCCTGAATCAAGACTGATCGAGCTTTCATTTATCCCAGGCCCAAAGAGCAGCGTAGCTCGGGAACTACTTCTCAAGGAATAAGAAAAATCCCACTGGCAGAGTAAAAAGAGCAGTGGTAGCAATCTCATGCTATGACCTCATTTGTCATGAAATAAAAGCCATTCCCTTGTAGTACACAATCCCTCTCTTGGTCTGAGGACGATGAGAAGATATGTATTGTATCCGAAAGCGCTTAGTGGTAAAACGTCTTGGTCAGAGTGCCTGCCCCAGTAAAGCTTGTCTGGTGAATACAAGGCACATTCTTAGCTATACAGATGACACAGCACTCCAGCTTTAGAAAATGATGTTAAAAGACATGTACTATGAGAAGACATTTGTCAAACAAGTAATTTTGAAAAGTAATTTTTAAGTTTTTTTCTACCTATTTGGTTTCAAGCCGATACCACAGCAGAGTTGTTACAATGACATTAAAAGACCCCAAGTCAAAATTGCAGTTTTGTGGACTTTAGTCGATGTCTATTAAAGGAATTATGGGCTCAGTAAAAGTTAAGAAAAATGTATTTAGACTTGTCCCACATTTTCTATAAAAACAAAACAAAAGTAAAAATCTGGGTTACAGTGAGGCACTTACAATGGAAGTGAATGGGCCAAAACAAAAAGGTTAAAATACTATGTTTAAAAATAAAAGCCACAAGATGTAAACAATGAGCGTGTTTACATTAGGGGTGTAACGATGCATCGATCTGGATCAATCCAGTAACCAATGATCCAATATTATCGATACAACGCATTAATATCAATATAGACTTTTTTTAAGATGCAGCTTTATTTTAATATTCTCATGTCAGTCACGTCCATACTCATTTTCATCAGGCGATGAAGCAACCTTATTACATTAATTTGACATTAGGATGTGCACGGGGTCTTTGAAGCCAAATTGCGCTCTGCTATCTTTGTACACGTGTCAACCAGGCTTCCCGTGAAACACAAGCTCCAGACCAGTGACAGGATCAGTGCGCGGAAGTCAACCGGCACTCCTTAAATTGTGAGCCCTTCTGACAACCGCAGAGTGGCTCACATCCACGATTAATTCGGGCTTCCATCGATATCATTGTGCATGCGACCCATTTGAAATTTACATGACAATTTGCAATTTAAAAGTACCATGGAGCAGTTCAACCATCATGTGAAACGTCTTGACAACACAGACATTCTGAACAGCACCAAGGAGGGAAAGAGAAATCACCTGCCACCCAGAACTAGCATCAATTATAAGACTTAACATATACATCAACACCCTTACCAACATTTATTCCTGTAAACTGTAACACAATTTTTCATTACAACTGTGGAAGTTGTAACCAAGAAAAAAGCAGACAGCACGGATAGTTGGAAACAAGTCATAGGTATGTAAGTACTTTGAATTGGATTAAACTGAAAAATAAACTACAATCAAACGATTGATGACATTGTGTGATGTTATTTTTATCTGTATAAAAATTTTAAGTACCTTATTTTGCTGTAGATGTCCCAATGTGGATACAAAATTTGCACTTTTCAGAGAGCTCAATAAAATATTAAAATTATATTTTGGTTGCATTTGAGGGCAAAAAAAAAAAAGAATGAAAAAAGAATTTATTGTGTAAAATAGGCATATAATATCGGAATATCGTATCGTGATGAAGCATCCTATTTACACCATTAATTTACATGCATGTTCTTCCACCGGTTATGCTTAATTAACAGACAACGCGTGCAGTCATGTAAACCCAATAAACTGCGTTCTTTTATAGGCGTAAAGGCCATAAACGGCTTATGAATAACCAGGTCGACGTGCAGATTGTTGCCCATTACGCCAATATTGCATGCCATGTAAACACCTTACCCGGTGTTCTTACCAGCTTACCAGTGTGAGCACTTCACAGTTTGACTTCAAAAGCAGAGAATAACATGATTATTTGGAGCATACCACACATGTGCAGCTGATCAGATCAGGAGTGGCATTAAGACAAGTGCTGTGAAATCTTTTTCTCGTCCTTACTCAGCCTTTGGTGGTTTTACAACGTATATAACTATAGCTTTTGCAGTGGTTTTTATTTATTTATTTATTATAATTTTTTTATGCAAAATCTAAATTTCTCGATTAAAAAATAAATAAGTCATCATGTCAAAACGCAACTTCAAATGAATCAGAAAAATCAGAAAAACCGCCAAGCCCTTTAAACCCTCCAAAAATTGGCCCATTCACTTCCATTGTAAATGCCTCACTGTAACAGTGTTTTGATTTGTTCGTTTTTTAGAAAAGGAGGAGAGTAGTCAAAATTATTTTAGTGGTAATCAAAATTATGCCACAAATGCTGTCAATTGAGCTTAACTTGTATTAAGCCTGGAATTTTCCTTTAACTTTGGCAAAACCCATTATATTTCTAGCCTATATTAGGGATGGGCATTTTGGGCATGTTGGTCATTTTGTCTACTCGAGTACTCTGACTGATTACTCAGATTACTTGATGGGCAATGACATGTACATAACCATTTATATAATAACATGTCTCACAAACGTCTTTGGCTGCTGCATTGTGTCTTTTTGTTCCAGTGTATCTTCTATTCATTATTATTAAATCATTTGTTACAAAATGAACAAAAGATTGCATAATCAAAATATAATGCATCAAATTTTATCATTATGTGAAAATTTGCTGGCCAAATCAACGAAAGGATGTGCACAAAACGTCTGTCTGTTCTTCCTTCAGTTTACCGTAGTAATCTTATCAAGCACGCAACAGTTTTTTTAGGGACTGTCTGAACATCTGTTTTTAAATTGAGGTGGGCTTAACAGGAGACACCATAACATTGCATTTTAATATGCGTGTTAAGTTGAAGTTGAGTTTTGAAGAAGCTGCATTCTGTTCCATTTAGTTGCGCTCTGTCTATCGGTTTGAAACACTTGCCTGCTGTATATGTTGAGTCAACTGCCACACACCTGGTGTGTGTGTGTGTGTGTGTGTGTGTGTGTGTGTGTGTGTGTGTCTCCCGAAGTGTTTACTCATCTAGGCAATGCCGCAATGCTCTGCATTGTTGTTGCTGTGATGATTCATGAAGCATTCCATTCAACTCGGAGAGTCAGAATTTCTACCTTTCAACTGGGGAAAGTGCAGCAGAATGACACTTATTATCGGACTTCTAATTTGGAAACTCGTGCGGAAATCATCAACTCCCTCGTCGAGACGCAAACATGTCGGCGCCCAGGTCAGGGAGGTTTACAGTCAGTGACAAACATTTACTTTTATTAAATAATATATATTAGCAAGTCAAATTTCTTACATTAAATGGTAATAAAACGTGTTTAGCAAACATTTTGCAGAATGTGTTTGGCTATTTAAAATTGAACATATCCTGCCCAAACTTGATGTCTCAAAAGAAAATATGTCAACACAGAAAAGAAAACTGTGCTCTTTAAGCACTTTCATGGGGTTATTTAGATTCATAGAGATGACGACAACAACCAAATCTCATCTACCTTATTACATTAAATGGCTTTGACGACCAATCCCAGCAGGCATGCTGTCCCCACAGTAAATTCCTGGCAAAAAAGACAATGCATGGGGCAATTCTATGGTTGAGCTTTATGTTAAGGTGGTCGCACACTGAATGCGTCTGGTGGACGACATGGTGCATTCTAAAATTCTAAACAATTATTTTCAATGAAGGTACGCACATCACCGCCACCACTCTCCATCTGTCGGCGGCCCCCAGTTACGACTCCGGAAGGCTGCTCAAATTTATGCCGGGCCACTAGGGCTGCAACTAATGATTAATTTGATAACTGATTAATCTAACGATTATTAGAACGATTATTTGACTATTCGTGATTATTGCAATGATTAATCATTAGCTCTTTTCTTAGGTTGTATTAAATGTGCTTCCTAACAATAAAGAGGCCAAATCATCTTTTAAAAATTCTTCTAAATAACATTCACTGAATTAAATGGAAAAAAATACTTTTTGTTAAATTTAATTCAGTAAAGAAATTCACTGCTATCCTATAGTTGTGTTTTTGTTTGTATTCCGTTTAAAATGTCTAAAAATCCTTAAAACAAGATGTATTTACTTGAGAAGCAACATATAAGATATTTATACTTGTTTTAAGAGAATGTATCTTAACTATAAGTGTATTTTGTATATGTGCATGTGACGAGGAGGAGGGTGTGGTCGGGCCGTGATCACAGCTAACACTGAATCAGTTGATCAGCAAGAGAGCGAGATAAGGGGCAGCCAGAAATGCCGGTTTGAGAGACCGAACCGGGATTTTGTATTC
Organism: Xyrauchen texanus; assembly: GCF_025860055.1. NCBI lineage: Eukaryota > Metazoa > Chordata > Actinopteri > Cypriniformes > Catostomidae > Xyrauchen > Xyrauchen texanus. Next base: position 19,728,126 of record NC_068309.1, on the reverse strand, counting down.
TGTTGAGTTTCTTATTAAATTTGTTTACTGTTCAGCCAGTTACCACCTCCTCCTTGCCCATTCTGAACCTGTTAGTGTATTTATTCACTTGGTTATACTTATACGAGTGCAGTAAAGACAAAATATACTTATATTCAAGATCTAAAAAGCTATTCTAAATATCTTATATGCTGCTTCTCAGGTGAATGCATCTTTTTTTAAATGATAAAAGATATTGATAAAATGATAAAAATATATTTTAATATATTTGTATTTTTAATATTATATTCAACATTCTCAGATAAAAAATTTTTGTTCTGCAGAATAGCTGCTAAAGATATTTATACTGGAAAACAAAAACAAATCAAAAACGTATTTTGTTGCAGTGTATAAAGGGGTGAAGACTCCCCTCTCTCACCTTTCTGTTCACTTCAATCCATCTTTAACTCACAAAAAAAACTCTCGCATTATTAAAGCTTAGTATTGCCAATTTTCTTCACGATAAAAAATGCACAGTGACATATATTATGATTCAATAAGTTGCAAGTCATCACGTTATAATCTAGCTGCACTAAGCACGCGTGGGACGAGGGTCCCCACATCAGAGTGTGCCTCAGCCGGGTGCAGTTTCAATCTCTCCCCTTTGATGGGGCCATTCGGGCAACTTAAAAAGAAACGCTGACCTTGTACAGTTTGCAGCTATTAACATGATCTGAATCAGTGTTATTTGAACTTTAATAAAGCTATAACTCCTATATAGCTATAATAAAGGAAAGTTGTTTCCTTTAAAGAGCTCCAGCTCCACTTATTTCACAATGAGAGGGCTTCTGTATTTACTTTTTGTATTTTTGCATTATAATTTCCTCATACTTTGTGATCTACATCACATGAAGCTGTTTGGAAGAGTGCATCTGGACTGTGTGCTGTGTAATTCTTCCTCTCCTCAGTCAGGCGTGAACTGCAGTGCTGCTCTCGCGTGTCATCATTAGAGTTTAATGTGATCTCATGTTACGTTAAATGAGATCAAACGACTATTCAGCAACAACATTTTTTTATTGTCGACATTGCCGATAACATCGACTAATAATTTCAGCCTTACGGGCTACGGAGTGCAACTCGCATATTTTCCATTAAATTCAACCCAAATCATTATCAAAGGACATAGCTAATTTATTTTAGTGTTCTTCGTTCTTGAACAAGGGAAAAACCTTGGAAACTTTTGTGTGTACTGCTCACATCGACGTGCCCCGTGTTTGATACATGTGCCGTGTCCTAGCCACGACGCGGTGTGTGCTTCTCGTCTGGTGTGCGACTGCCTTTCCTGTATTGGCTAATCCCTGGAGAGCTATGAATGCAGTCAATCAGACAACATCAGGCTGCAATTAATGGCTATGATGCAAGCATCTCTCCTGTCCTATTTACTACCCAAATCGAGCCAACTAATAAATGAGACCTTGTGCACTCAAATCGGACAATGACAAAACAATTCCTTGAGGAAGACTCAAAAGGGTTTACGAAATGTTCATAAAACAGCAGAAATCCCTGAAGATGGCAGACAGCTCACCAAATGCTAATTTGCTGAACAGGCTGGAGATGATGCAGAACAAGACATTCACCTACTCCTGCCATAAATTATTCATACTATTGACTCGTGAAGCAATGCCACTTTCATGCACTGGGTGAGCACAGGGGTGCCACTTTCACACACTAGGACGATCCAACAAATCTCAACCAACTGTGCCACTCCACAAGGCTAGCAGCGCAAAGCACAATGGAGGGAAAATACAAAGACAAACACATTAAAGCTGAATGCTTTAATGGAACATCACATGTTTCATAATATTTATACAAGTAAGCAAAAACAATTGTATGTACAGTATATGAGAGCCTGGGTACAATGTAGCGATTGTATACACAGTCTAAAATTATTAATGGATTGCTGCACCACTCCCAAAGGGTACATGAATTATAAATTAATGTGTGCTCCTCCATCTGACCCACTTTGGAATATCCCTCTGCAGATAACAAAAAGACAGATTGTGGCTTTGGTGCTTGATGAACAAGTAGAGTAAGATTACAAAAATAAAACAAAAAAACAACATTCAATCCATTTATTTTTGATGTAAGAATAAACAGGCAGGCTTGTGGAAAGGGAGTTGTTGCTATTTTGAATGTGTGCTGTGCATATGGCAAAGTAAAGGGGTGTTCACACTCAACTGACAACAAAGAGAAAAAAAGATTCCCGCTCAGACCCAGATCTGCTGCACAGATGGTACCCGACACTGGACCAACTCAGCTAAATCTGATAGTTGGAGACTATTCTGAGCCCATATGCAACAGAACGCTGAAGCGATTCCACACAAAAAAAAAAAAAACCTTGCCTACTGATTCCTTTGCCTATTTTTTTTTTCATTATCGTGAGAGATGAGCTGTTCAGCAAAACCAAGGCATCATCACTCTATAAGCCGTAAGCTATTTTTTGTAAATGCGGAAAAACTTTAGAAAGTTAGTGCTTTGTTAACCAGCTATCTGGACAAGCTGATTAGTACTGGACTGGAATGCTCAGGCTTACTCTTTCTGCACTGATAGGACATAGAATGCAAGTTGCTTACTAAAAACCTTTGTTTTTGTTTTTTATAAAAGTCATTTGAGACACACACTAGTCGTTAATTTGATAAATCGTCCAATTAATAAAATGTCTTCTAACAGGACCCATGCAAGCACTGCAGGGGCCTCCGCTACACCACCAGTTGCTTGACTAATTAAAATCATCCATATATTATTGAGATACTTAAGGAGCCTTCCCTTTAAACGCCGTCATATCAATTTGACTCGGATGATAAATAAATAGAGAAGACTAAGCACAAAGCCAACCCAGCAAGCCATGACACATGCCAATAACAGGAGGGGAGCTTTTGTGTACAATCATTATGATTACTTCATCAAATGCAAGTTTTTTACAAAGCTGAACATGTCAAACATTCATATGAGAGCTTTGATGAGAATGACTGGCGTCTCTCAAGAGCTTGGGCATGGTGCGTCGATGCAGCATGTGGTCTTTGAATAAACATCTGCAGGAAAATGTCTCTGTCAAAACAAGCTCTTGTAAAGGACTGCTTTGTTCAACTTCTATTTCATGCTGAATAGTGATTGATAGACCGGTAATGCCATTTCATTGGCTGGATTTGCATAGCACTTAAAAAGGTCACCAGCTCCACTTATTTTTGTGACATGCATTAAGAATGACAATGGACTAATATATAGAAAATTTCAGGAGTTGATACGAGCTTTTGATATAGAGGCATTCCAGGTGCCTCTGCGTTGACTTGCAGTCATTTTGAATTATAATCATCCTTGGATTTCTTGGACCTTTAAAGTCTCATGTCAAAAGAGGTAATGATTTATGCAGGGTTCCCACTCCTTTTGTCCAAATAATTGTCATGATTTGTCCATGATTTACCAAGTTGTTTGTGATTTTTCATAAGTTATTTTTTTTTAGAGGTTACATTTAGGGCTGCACGATTAAGATGAAAATCATAATTGTTGATCATCTCCCTTGATACAGTATTTGTGATTATTAATGTAAATTAAAAGAAGTTACATTAAATACTTATTTGTTCAACTTTATGCTATATTCTTTATTTAAGCTACATATCCAAAGCAAGTGGAGAACTGCTGACCTCAATTTATTTATTGTTGTTCTATATGTCAGTAAATCAACTTCACATTGGCCTAATTATTAGCATGACAAAACTTTACTGTTGTTATTATTATATTTATTTTTTTCACAGAAATCAACAAGTCTACTATTATATCTATCTACACCGTGTTGTTTATAGGGAGCATTCTAGTTTTGTCGCATTGCTCGTTTCATGTTTATTTACATGCTCATACACATGCACTTCTCTGCAAGCAAGCTGCACGACATGCAAAAAATACAAAATAATTCCAAATGACCTACTATGTTTTTTGCTTTTGTTCTAAAGCTACTTTCCGTGTGCCAGGTGATGTTTCTTTACAACTAATTTGTATGCCTCCTCAAAAAGATGTGAGACCTAAAGCAAGCATTTGGGCATTAGACCGTTTAAAACTTTCACATTAGGATCATTTATCATTACTGATAGGACTTTTGACTAATTTAAGCATCTCTGATTAACCATTCCCATTCCCATTAACATGCCTGGGAGGGGTTAGAGTACTCAACTGCTACAAAAACATTCTAATAAACCTTTGATGAGACGAAATGGAATGCTGTAATCGTCAGTTTTTATGATTAGTTAATCGTGGCTGCCGTAATTGTAATCTTGTATACTTTTCCAATTACTTAAGCAGCCCTAATTGCATTCACAAACAAAATGTATAGCTAATGAAATATTTCTGAGCACAGCATTACCAAAAACAAATAACAATAAAAAAAAAAAAAAAAAAAACAATTCACTAAAGAAATTTCCATGACATTCCCAGATTTTATTAAATTTCATTATTTTTCCGGACCTAGAAATCACTATCAAAATTGTGCATTTCTAGGTTTTCCATGTCCATTGACAATGTTTAATGTAAGGTTTAGATATTAAAAGGGAACATGGCTTTGTCACCATCAGCATTCCCTGATCAAGTACAGTTGTTGAGACAAGATTAATGGAAATTTCAACACCTCATTACTTTTATTATTATTTATTTTTTTGTTGACGGAAACCTTTAAGAACGATGACAGAGACCAGTCATGGAGGGAGCAGACCAGGCACTACGAACACCATAAACTAGCCTCTCAAGAGACAACATGGTAATTAAACAGATCATTAAAGCAAAAACGACTTTAATTTTTAATTGGAGTTGTCCTTTACAAGTCAAATTCAATTTCCTCTCGGTGCAGCCGTGGCATTTTAAGATTGGCCTTATCAGTCAAACGATTTAACCTCAGGATGAGTGGAAGATCACATGCACCTCACATGGCCATGGCACACCGTTTCTACACTTAAACAAACCTCAGAGCTCAGAACAGGCCTTAAGAAATAGGGGTTGAAGTTCTAAACCAAAGGCCTAAAAGCTTTCAGCTTTTTTCTTCAAACAGTAGTTTTTTGTTTTGTTTTGATTTTTAATCAGTCGACTTAGAATTATACTGACTATATACAAAAATAAGCCTGAGTCCCAGAAGAAAGGAAAAAAGCACAATCAATAAAGTTTCCATTTTGCTTTGGTTTAGTGTTTTTCAAATGTGATTTACAACCTCTGTTTATAAAAAAATATCTGCCTTTGACTCTGGAGAGGGAATGAATAATCATGCATGCATTATTTCATTTTGTAATTCAAATGTTGGCTTATCACCTTGTGTCAAAAATGAATAATTCTTCCTCAACAACATTTGTTTTAGACAGTCGTAATGTAGGGTACAGAACATGAGAATGTTTTTTTAAAACAGATGATAGCATGTTATAGAGGACTATATGAGCAGTCTGTCAGAGAGCTCTACAAACATCTCCGTAATGATGAGGGATGGTAATCAAGGAATGTTAATGTCTCTTCCTTTAAAATCGAGGGTCTAAGGACAATTGCATATCATTGACTTGGGTCCTCTCTCTCTTCTTTTAGCATCTGGAGAAGGTGCTGACTAGATACTCCTGCTACTGTGTGCCCCTGCTGAGTGTCAGGAGGGTCTGTATTTTGTTTAAATTTGCATGTGGCAGCTGCATACGTCTGTCCTGCACTCAGCCATTGCTCCCCTAAACTTTGAGAGCCTCTACTGCATACTCAACAAGTAGAAGAGGAGGAAACAGTCAATACTCTCTCTCTTTCACTTACACACAATTTTTTTTTTCTATCAGTATGGAACTTTCCATTGACTTCTAGGCTATTCCTTTTTAGAATGAGCTAGTAACCCTACTCCTACCCCTAAACTTAACCCTCACCCAAACCTTTTGCATAATTCGATTTTTATTATAGGAATAGTTCACCCTCGTTATTTACTTTCCTCCTTAGGTTGTTTCAAAGCCTTATTAATTTCTGTCTTCCTTGTAACACAAAAGACTAATGTTAGGGACTGACAACTTCAGTGACTATTTACTTTCATTTTTTTTTCTATACAATTAACGTGAATAGTGACTGAGACTGTCATTCTGCCTCACGTCTCCTTTTGTGTTCCATGAAAGAAAGAAAGTCATACAGGTTTGTAACAATACGACATTGAGTAAATGAATTTTCATTTTTGGGTGAGCTATCCATGTAAGAGATTATTTACTTCTTTCTTTTAAGGACTGTTGACTGGTTCCCTACAATGTAGGTGATTTCATGTTTTACTAATCTTGTGAAAACATTTGGTCATACAGAAGACACTTTATACCAAAGCGACCTTTGGTAAACTTATTACTGGGACAATCATCAAGGAGCAACCCAGGGTTAAGTGCTTTATTCAAGGACACAATAACAGGGCTCAAAAATAAGAATGGTGAGAGTGGTTTGGGCCAGTTAAACGAGTTCACTGTTGATATGGTAGCTTATTGTTCACTTCCTGCAGAGCTCAAACCAGTAACCTTACAGTTTGAGCCCTGAGATGCAGCTACTATGCCACACCACCCTATACCCTCTTGTTCATAACAATAACAGCTGCTTTCCACATTTGAGCATTCAGACCTTTTTTTAGTTGGAATAAAATCTTTGTGTCCTTCTATAGTTCGGTTAATCTAAAGGTGGGAGAGATAAAGAGCATTCTTAAATCTGGTTGGCTGTTGCCACATTGGAAGCTAATTCCCTTGGAAAGGAAAAATAAGTTCTTTTGATATTTTATTTGGGTATTATAATATACCTTTTCAGTCACTTTCAGTCACTGTATATAAACAAGGAGACTGTTTGCCCTTCTGATTTTATCATATGAGTGCAATTTCTGCACCCAACAATGACATTAATAAGAAGCCCTGATGGCTGGAAAACTGCCCAAGGGAGGGTAACTCTACGGACAAAACTCATCTGTAAATGCTTGCACATTCATCCACTGTCGGACATTAGAGACTGGCTGGATTCCATTTGAATGACATTTACATTAGAATTAGCTTCATGGTGCCAGGGAGAATAACATCTAAAAATAAAAAAACTCAAAAAAATCAGTCCCCACGCATAGCTGCGCCAGTCACTCTCACGCAAAGAATACAGACAGTTACTGAAAAGCATTGCTTTGCATACCACATTATTTCATTCGTGCTTGTGGCACATGCAATTTGCATTGCAGACAATGCTAACATGACCACCGTGTCAATGTTGCTCAAAGCGTCTTAAAGTAGAACAGGTGTGTCAGCTTCAATATCAGCCTTCACTGACATAAGTGATTTTCTTTTTCATCGGATTGATATGAATCGCATAGCTACATGCTTAAAGCTGCAGTGTGTATTTTCTGAACCACAAGCAGCACCAAATGGAATTGGAAGTTCCAAACTCACTCCATTGGTTGAGACAATGTTGCCAAGGTAGGCCACTCAAACAAACAGAGCATGTTGAGAGTAACAATGTTTACACTTTTCAGAGATATCACTCTATGAATAGTTTACTTACAATTATCTGTATACATAAAGCTGGGGTGGAAGAAAGTATTTTAACATTGAACAAAAATTACACACAGCATCTTTAGACACAGCCTAGTCTCCAAGGACAAGAAATAGAAACCAAACAATCAACAAAATGTCCTGTTGCTCATCGTGGCTGACAAAAAATGCAGTGACAAAGCTGATGTTAAAAAAAAATTCTATTACTTTTATCAAATCCCAGTTTAATTTGTAAGAACAACTACCAAGTAAGCCATTTGTAGGCAGATTTTCCCAAAAAGTTTAAACACTATCAAAACATCTGTTTATCTGTTGTTTGAGCATTCTGACAAGCCAGACAAAGCAAAATTGTCTTAACCAATTGCTAGTTGAGCAATTAAATTTTAGGGAAACTATTTGGCAACAGACATTACTTTTGCAATCCCATTTGATGCTAATGGCGCAGAAATTACACACTTTAAGGCTTTAATTGCATGATTCCACATGACTCATCTTGATAGAATGAGATTAATTCCATACAGCTTAACCATATCTTTATTTTTCTCTTAGTTGACATCATCACCTGCCCCCCTAAAAGCTTCTTAAGCATCAAGCCGGAAGCATTCCCCAGTGCAGCATGTTTGTTGGCCCCCAGACACTCAGTCTGACATCTTCCAGGAAGTGCTGAATTGGGTGAACTGGGTGAGTATTGCCCTGAGAGCTCTTCAGTCCAGCAGGAGCAGGCAGACTGCAGGAGGTCAGTGTGGGAGAGGAAATGTATGTGGGTGGGAATGCCAGAAGGAAGGGTGACGTGGGGACTGTAATCTTTCCCTTCTCAGTGATGGGGTCACATTAGCTCACTTCTGTACAGATTTGATGAGGGAGAAAAAAGCATAAAAAGGAAATGTTTTCAGATTTTTTCCTATGATGTGCTCCTAGTGGTGGTGATGAGGAATGGTGAGGGGAAGGGAAATAACCGCAACTAATCCACAAGACAGACTCTTCCAGAAGGTAAATATGCACTTAAATGAGATATGGGGTGATTCAGATCTAAATCAGTTATTCTAGCCCATGTGCACAAAAATATAGAGGAAGGTCAATGAGAAGGTAGGGCCCTCGCTCCCAATCTGCATTTAACATTGGCATGGATCTTGAAGACCCTCCCTTTACATTCAGGGTTCCCACACACTTAAACCAATGATTTTTCATGACGTTAACAGTTTATTGTGATTACAGGATAAGGATTTAAAAAATAAATAAATAAATTCAAAATCAGAGCAATTCGCTAATGAAATATTTAGACCAATTTGTGAACTGGTCTGACAAATTAATTGAAAATGAATGATTTAAAAGAACAATTTGCACACAAACTGAAGATCACCATGGTTTGCAAGCATGTTTTATTCTACATAAACAAGAGCAATATCTGTCCATTTACATATAGATATCTTATTTAGCTATTAAAAGTAGAAAAAAGTATATTCACTATAAAAATGTTGAGAAAAAAAAAAAAAGACTTGAAAAACACAATAAAAAATTCTGATATTTTTACGTTTTGACCACAAGAATCTTGTAAATTTGACTCGGGTGACTGAAATCAAAATTGGTTTGTGTTAGCCCATGTTGATTTGAACTGTAAGGCTGATGCTCCAAATTAAGGTGGAAAGTCAAGAAGAAAGTACTGTAGGACTCTTGGCCCTAATCTACATTTAACATGGAAACAGGACCTGCAGACTCTCAATTTATATTCCTTATTGTACAATGGATCTGCTTCATTATTTCTGGGGCATGTAGAGGTGGTCAGAAGATCTCAGTTGGATGGTCCAGTCTGCTGCTGTTAGCAAAAAGCCAGATGGAAATGGTAGCACACTGAAAATGAATTAGTGCCTGGCTGAACCTATGCTCTCTTTCATGTCAAGCTTAAGACAGTGCTTTGCATTATGGTCCGATTTGACTTCAAAGTAATTTACCTCGTTTCAAACTGTTGAATTCTCCATTTGTCTTTTTATACGCAAAAAAGGCCCACACTCTCTATTATAAGCTACCTTCAAATTAAGATTGGACGAAGAACATTCAATATTTTCGGACAATGAAACCACACTGAAAGGTGTTCAAAGGCATTTGATGTTACAAGGCTCATAAAAGAGCAATTGCTTTGAGTGACTTTGTATTCATACATCTTTTTGTCTGGGCACTATTCATTAAGAACATCCTCATTTTGCATCCCACTCTTTCAGGGCACAGACCGAATGAATGAAGCAGAAATTTAATCAGTCCAAAATGGTGTTCTGCCTAGATCATTTATAAGCATATTCGCAACAAAAAACAAAACGATGTCTACTCAGGGCTCTCTTTCAGCTGTCTGAATCAGTACAGATTTAGAAATGATCATCAACCAGCTTCTAGTGCCTCATTTAATAAATCAGAACAATAAAAGCATTTTAAAAAACCTTCATTACAATCAAACTGCCCTTTAAGAGGAGAGCACAAAGATAAACAGCACATATGTATGCATGCATGCATATGTACAGTATATTAAATAAAGCCATGCAAAGGCCTTAATCAAAACTTATTATGGTCAGTAAATTAAATAAGTAGACAAAGAGACGGTGACCCTTTTTACCCCAGAATATTGAAAGACAGAGCACTTGGCCTGAGCTTTTCATCTATTTATCATTGACATAAAGGTAATAGAGCTTCACAGAACCACTAACGATCAACGACAGCCTCCCTCCAAAATAGATGAAAGCTTGCAAGCAATGAGAGGGGCTAAAACGAAAGACAGTGCAGCTAATGAGTAATTAGGCCGATGTGTAGGGGGACAAGCCTGGGGCTTAAAGGCCACCAGTAATTTGAGGAACTCGATACGGAGATGACACTAATTGTGTCAGTCAGAATGGCATTGATTCTCATTTGAAATAAAACTGGCCAGAGTGTCTTTTTGATGTGCTGTGCTGACAGCTACTGTCTGCCACTGAGCTAGCAACCCACAAGCCCCAGTTTACCTCAGAGCCTCCAAATTGGCTGCTAGTGTTTTGCTGGACCAGAGAATGTTAGTCCATTGCCTGCCCTTTCTCATTTGCTCTATACCATCAAATCAGTCTTCAGACTATAATAGACTCTGATATTCATTGAGAGAAGCAAATTAAGGATGATTTTTTTTAATGTACTTAAACATGCAAGATTTAAAAAACAAAAATAGGCTACTTTCTTTATATGAATAGGTTTATACGAACAGCATGCAAAATGCACTATGTGAGAGGTAAGCAAGGCCCTGGCATGGGTGGCGAGTTTTTATATAAGCTATGTTGATTTATGAGGTGACTTTTCTTGTTTTCTTTGCTTTCACTTGCAGGGGTTGAGATTTGGCATGTGATATATTTCACAACTTTACACCTTCAATGGGAATAAATGCAACAGTGTGGAGTCCCCCAGTGCATCACAAATCATCATGGTAACCTCACTGGCTCCATCTGTCAAAAGCTAAGAGTCAACACGAAAAAGCATTCGCAACCCATTTTACTTCCATAATATGAAGCTGGGGATATGCCAAATATATTAAATAGTAGCCCAGTAGTTATCATGCACTTTAGATTTGAGAAACGAATCAAACTAATAAACCTTTACATAACGGACTAAAGAGGCCAATTGCGTGTCGATATTTACTACATATATGTTCTCTGAATTAGTACTATTATGTTGGCAATTATTTACCACAGCGGTGGTTAAGGGCTAACCACAGTCAACGGGAAGTTTTGTAAGGTGGTTGAGGGCAGGAGAGGGGGTGCGCACAAATCACAAGCTTAACGTAGATCAACACTTAAAAAAGTGCATGACCGAAGACGGAATAAAATTAAACCCTATGTAAAATATCAAGAAGTACGCAAAATAATACTCTGGCATCTGTCAGAGGGTGAAGGACCGGTTGAGGACCGGGTGACAGTGGGATGGCAAGCAAGTTCTTCTCTCTCTGCTCGCCCTTTCCCTCTCCCCACACCTCCCCTCGTCTCTCCCCCAGGTTTACAGGAGGCGGGGTGGATCACCGTCTGACAGAACGGCCAGAAGGGCAGAGTCTCCCCGGGGGTGTTAGTCAGCACCGTGACGCTCCGGCCTGAATCATGCAGGGGAGGTGTGTGGCCGGGCCGTGAGGGTGCACGGCCGGTGCTGAATCAGCTGATCAGCGGGATTGTGAGATAAAGGGGAGCCGGAGGCACTTGTTTGAGAGAGAGAGAGAGAGAAGCACATGGCCACGCTGCAAGTGTGTCTGTGTTTGTTTATGTTTTAAGTTCATTTTTATCATTAAACATTTATGTTGACTGTTCAGCTGGTTCCCGCATTCCTCCTTGCCCATCCTTACACTGTTACAATGTGAAATTTTTTTACCACTACATTATTTAAATTGCTTTAAATTGTTTCATTTTAAAGTGTAATTTGAATTTAGAAATATCTTAGGTTTAAAGTTCCGTCATTCTATAAATTAATTTCCATACCCTAACCTGGAAGCCCGACACACAAACAATATTTTAAAAAGCTTATTATTACTTATTATTAGATAAAATACAGGAAAAAACTTTACCTTTTTTGTAACATCATCTAATGCAGGTTTCTATACAGGAAATCATGAATATTCACCTTCTCCAAGGTTAAAGCATTGCGGAATAACTGTGACAAGCTGAAACCCCATTCTGACTGCTTGTCACAGACACATACACGAACTTTCGGATTGTGAAACGTGTGGAAAGCATAGAATGTGATGCCAGTTCTGTTTGGTGCAGGTTTTAATAATATTTGTTTTAATACATTTATTTATTTATTTGTCCTACTTCTTTATACCACTTATAACTTAGTGTCAGTTAGGTAATACGTTAACAAAATGGCTCGGCAGTGGGGACAGGGAGGTTGATGACGTAATCAGATATTAGTATATATTTTTAATAAGAATATCGTGAAAATATTTCTTGCATATCGCCCAGCCCTATTGGTTGTTTGGATGGATGGATGGATGTTTATCAAGCAAATAGGGTCCATTTTGATTTCATACTGACTTTAAAGGGAAGGAATTAATTGCATAAATGACAATTTGCTTGAAAAAGGCCAGCCAAGTTCTGAAAAACTGCAGCTGCAAAGTAGTTTTCAAACACAGTGTGCTTAATATTTCACCACTCTCAGCATGCCAGAATGCAAAAACACATTTTGCTGGGGACATGAATTGTGAGCAGACATAATAACAACAAGCATTCCATCTAAGGCCAACTTCTCAAAGTCAACTACAGCAGCTTTGTTTTCTTTTCTTTTTTCCCATGCCGAGCAAATAGCTCCGCATGAGAACAGGCAAACTATTTCAGTGAGGAGGGAAATATCATCCATACTAGAAAACCCTAAATAATATCAGACCACAATTCCCAAATCCGTTTTCACTAACACTTAAGCTTTGCTCCTAAATTTTCATTTAAAGTACCCTTGAACTGTATCTCAGTCTATCTAACTCTTGTCAACATGACAAAATTGGAGATGCATTTCTAAAAAAAAAACGTCTTCTGAGAGTTTTCCGAACAGGCAAATAACAAATGAAAGTATCTGAAGCAGTGAAGCTCAACACCTCCGAGATCTTGTGCTCTTCAGTGTGTCATATCTGTGTGCTGGAGAACGTATAGGCTAATCTTTACTGGCTTCTTTGTGTACTAGTGAATTAAAAGCGGATGCATGAAAGCATTTCATGATGACTTCCTGAAGATAGCATTTGCACTATGAAAAGGAGCACCATTTATAGACACACTCGCCATTGCATCTGGCAAGCAAGATCTTCATGTCATCACCTTGTCCATGAGCTTTTCCTTACATTAGGCATAGGCATGAGTTTTTTTTTTTTTTTTTTTTTTAGACATCCATCTGACATTGTACATAGAGCAGTTAAAAATACATACTGGGGTGGGCGATAAGTGGGCTATTATCCAAAATCCTATATCACGATACAAATAATTTAATATCATGATAACGATATATATCACAATGGGTTTTTTTTCTTCTAAAAAATCTATAAAATTGGTTTAAATATTAAATAACCATATTGTAGTGCCTATATTGTATAATCCAGTCAGTGAATAAATGAAAATCATTTCCTCTTATATAATTTTCACTTTATTTGGAACTTGACAAACAAAATGAAAGTAAAAAAAGAAAACAAATTTTTTTGAAAAAAAAACTACATTTGGTTTTAAATCAACCTTACCATAATGCTAAATTTCACATTATTCCACAATTCAGTCTAAAGATGCCGACTATAACTGTTATTATAAGTTGCCCTCAAGGGGCCTGGTTAACTCAGCAAGTAAAGACGGTTGCTAGGGTGGGTAGAGTCACATGGGGTAACCTTGTAACAGCAGGGAAAGAATAATGCCATAGTTCTCCCATTGATAATATTTCAGAAGCCGTCCAAGTAATAGCCTATTTAGGACTGCCGAGGCAAATTTAATGATAATAAATTCTCATCTGCACTTTCGCACGAGTGTAACGGAACCAGCACACGATCATGATCTGGTCTGGTCTGGTCTGGTCTGGTCTGGTCTGGTCTGGTCTGGTCTGGTCTCTGGAGCGCGCGCGTCCAACAACCAGGATTCACTCAATATCGCGCCGTGCAGACCTTTACGGAGAAAGTCAAGTTCAACTTCTCAAACAGTAGGCAGCCCTGACATGCCAAACAGCTCTGAGGAGGAAAAGAGCAACACTGTGCTATATGCCAAAAAATAAAATAATTACACATCATCATCTTTACAAAATAGTTTCACAATTTTACTTGAGTAAAAGTAAAGTTATATTTTGACAAAATGTTATAGTTTCATATGAAATAATCTAAAAGTAGAATCTATTAGACCTTATTTTATATCAACAGTGGCAGTTGTAGTTAAAATTTCAAGATGTGTTTCAGAAAGTATTTATTTTTTCATAAATATAATAATTTGTTATTATTATTACTATTATATAAGACTAGCTACACTGACCTAACATGGTAATGAGGCCTTTCCTCCTGTGTAATATGTATGTTCTGTTTGAATTATGTTTGAAATTAGGAAACAAACGGGATAATAATGGGCTCATGTAAGTAAATATGCTCTTCCATTTTTAAAAGGGGGGAGAAAAACTTCCTGACACTTTGTTGTTGACGTCAACAACACAAATAATGTGACTTGATGCATGTCCTTGTACTTGAAAACCATGAACAAAACTATGCAACTTAAAAGTAAATGTGACCCAGAATACATTAAATACAGGTTACGTTTGATCTATGGCAGGTCGACACTTGATTTCCCATGTAAAATCTGTCCTGAAGCAAAACCAGTTGAGAACCACTAAGTTAAATGTACAGACAGGAACAGTATGTTAAATATTAATAATCATAGAACATTACTTAAAAAGCTCGCACAGCTGATGTTATTTTTCATTTAGTAGTTAATTTATCATGCTATGCTAACATGAAAACAAACTTGCTTTAATTATATAACATGTTATAGTTACATGCAATTTTGTATCATGTTTATAATTCGCACCTTTAAGAGTCATTGTAACTGATAATAATAATTGTGTATAACCGTATACCGTGAAACCGTAATATTTTCTGAGACGTTATCGTACCGTGAAAATCTCATACTTTTGCAACCCTGGAGGTCATTATAATGTGTGGTTCGGAGAACAGCGTGAAGCTTCCACACGAGCTGCATCTCTGCGGTAAAGCGATCAACAAGCCATGTGATAAAATACGCAGATTGACGCCTCAGATGTGTAGGCAACTGAGATTCATCCTCTGCCACCACGAGGCGAGTCACTACACCAAAAGGACTCAGAGTGCATTGGGAATTGGGCATTCCAAATTGGGGGAAAAAGCAGAGTAAAAAAAAAAAAAAAAAGAACACTTCATTAGGCTCTTAATTATTTTAGTTGTCTCTGTAGAGAATATTTAAATATCTGAGGGCAAAGATGGCCAGATTGTTTCCTAATATCTAGCATTATTCTACTGAATTTTATTAAGGGTGATGATGTGTAGTTAAAAATACAGTAGTTCCCACTCTGCGCTCTCCTGTTTCTTGAGCACAAATATTTGGAAGCCTGTTGGACTTGCGTGCACTTGCATGCTCCAGAGATGAACATTCACATAAAGAAAACACAGCTGCGTGTGTCAGATAAGTAGCATATTTGTAACCGCGATAGACACGATAATCCAAAATGTATACCGGTTGTCAAATATCTACCAGTTTATTGTGTCTACCGGCATAACGCCCACTCCAAATAAATACTATTTAAAAATATAGTGCAGACTTGATTCAAACTTGTATCTCCCATATGAATACCACAGCTCAACATGTTTGAAGAACATGCCATAACCACTAGGACACGGTAAACTGAAAAAGCCAATTCTTCAAACCTATTTGAATCTCTAAACTATAAATCTAAAGTCTCTTCTTCAGTTGTCTCTTACAGTTAGAAGTCTTCACACATAAAATAATTCAGTTTAAATAAAACTGATGCACACTGGCATTGAGGTGCATTATGCATGTTTCAGACACTTCCATTAAATCCACCAAGATCAGTTTCACAGATTTAAACACTCATCCTCATGAAACACATACACAAACACACACACTCAAACACAGAAGCTAAGAGGTTAGGGCAGGATAACATTTACAATACGTAATAATAATAACATAGGATAGCTGCCACTTTAATCACCCTTGAACTCAGCTTAGGCCAGTCTTATTGCAGTTATTACAGAGGTAATTCCAGCCACCGCTGAGAATCTTTAGATTTCATTTAAGACTTTTGGGATGATCCTGAGCAGTGACAATGGCTATCCATCTTTCTAAACAGTCCTAATCTTAATGGAGGATCCCAGCTTCCAATTGTGCTGTTGATGGATAGCTCTCTGTTTCCCCCCGCTCCTTTCATCCGGTCTGAGTAATTTCTTCTCCTACAGTAACCAAACCGAGTGCATGTCATGTTTAAGTGTGTTGATCTACAAGGCCTTAAGCAAGGGCTTACTCCCAAACAAAACCACAGTAAGGCCAAACCCATCATTATAACTGAGAAAGATAACCTAAGTAGCCTATAGGTTTTGCTACAAAATGATGTGAAAACCATCCTGATCACTCATTCATACAAAACAATATAGTAATTTAACTTTTGTAAGACACTTTTAGTGTTGAAAGGTAATATGCGAGGAGGCGTGAACTATCACAAATATTTATGTGATTCACACCTGAGGATAAAAAGACCCCTCCCCTGGGCCTATCAATGAGGAATGTGACAAAGAGAATGAATGTGAGGAGACTTAATGATCAAAATCAAGTTTTAAGTTAAAAGAAGTAATCTGACTATACATTTTCTTTACATAAAGACTTTACTTGTTGTCACAAAGATTCAACATTCTTAACAAGTTCAGGCTGTATAGAAGGGACTGTTGCATTGTTATATTATTACATATTGTTCTGCATCAGGTAAAGTGTTGACGCATAAACGGAAAAGAAATGCTTTTATCCCTTCTGCTCTAGTGAACTAAGGGGCTGCCGTGCCTTGTTAAAACTGTGTATGTTTACTGTTTCAGTACTTTTACGAATGTTGCCAATATGCTTACATAAAATACAGCCTATTCCAAAAGTACTTGCTAGGAGAAGAAAATAGATGGTAAGCAATTTCGTGTTCGTGTCGGGTTCAGGCTTAAAATTCTACGGCATAATTTGGGCCGGGTAGGGTCAGGCCACGCAGTCTGGAGCAGTCCGGCACACTTTTTAAAATTAAACAAATCCCATGGCACACCTCTATTCCACTGTCTCACATAGCAATCATTGACAGTTTTCCTTTTCAAGAACTCCCATGTTTTCTGTCCACTTTAGTTGTGTGTTTACTCGTAATGTTTGAAATTCAGCGATGCAAAAAATGCAAGTCAAGTAGGTAAGGTGTATAATGACATCACAGGTGGCAAGAGTGCAAATTGGTTAATGAATAGTAACCAAAGTAAAACCAAAATTAGCTGAAACCATAAAACAAATGATGGCACTTTCATATGAAAAACCCATCCAGAAATGAAATTGCATTCTCTCACTATTATATTGATATAAGTTCATGGTACATACTGTATATATTTTTAATATCTGTGATGTGTGGATTGAAACCTTACCATTTCTGCCTGTTCATATTGCAGATTTCTCCTTTATTCCTTTTCAGTGCTGTTTAGAATGTTGGGGCCGTTTAATAACATTTTAAACTGGTTTAATCATTGACAAATTATGGGCTTTCATAGAGGTTTTAAACAATTAATCAATGCCTAATTCATGACCCAGCCCATGCTTCTCGCAGCTCTGTTTATGATGATCTGCATGGCAGAGCGCTCAAGACTGGTCCACATGTAAATACACGTCTCTACACTGATCTGTCCATTGAGCAGCGCTGACTGATCCGGGTAAAGATGTTTCCTTTCGCGTTTGGAACGTTTGCCGTTTGATATTTCTCATATGGAACAAAAAACGACAGAGCACAATCAGAGAGTCAGCCAACTTTGTAGTCGCACCAATGCAACCTCTTGCAAAGTTTAATCGCACTGTTAGGAAAAATGTTTGAAAAGTAGTCTCAAAGCAGAGCCCTGATATATTTTGTGGAATCTGATAATTTTCTACAGCACACCTGACAATCTTTCACGGCACAGTGGTTGGGAAACACTGGTCTAGAGTATGGGTCGGGTTCGGTTTTCATTTTAAGGCCCATGCAGACCTCTATTCTTCAGCTCGAGATGAGACCTAAAGTGCTACCTGTAGACCAATTCCCAAAAAAAATGTTTTTTTTAACCGGTTCTTTTTAGTGAATCAAAAAGATCAGTTGGAGCTTACAAAGATAAATTACTCCAAGTAAACCAAGAACTGTTACTGTGTTATGTGTACTTGAGGCTCACTCATATGACAGTGGTGATGTAGTTAAACCTGTTTACAAATTGAGTTTTCATTGTAGTAAGTGAATAATCTGAAAAATAAGAATATCTGGCTATTAAATATTTAATAAATAATAAAAACAATACAATTCCTTTTTAAGGTAATTTTAAACATGTTTACACTATTGTTTATTTGTCTCTCAAATCCGTAAAATCCACTTGTAAATTACAATTAAAAAAATAAATATATAAATAAAAATGGGCCAGTACGAAATTTGAATCACTGGTAATTTTTTTCATCTACCAGCCACCTTGGCTGGTGGGCTAAAATGTTAATTTCGGACCCTGACAGTACATTTTCTATTTAACGTGGCAGATGTCATCAAATAATGAAGAACAGTGTTATAGGTTGGCAATAAGCACACTTTTGACATTTTATAGAGGCAATTCAGGAGCCTTAATCACGGTGAGAGAGAGATGCTGTACAGTTGCAGTAAAATATGCCTCATTCTGGTAGTCTACTGTATCCTCCACAACCAAACCTCAGAACAGATCCACAAAATCCGTAAATGCACTATGCAAATAGGTTACCTAATTTGCATAATACCTTTAGTGAATCAACACAGACAGTTTGTGCAAATAAGTAACACTATCAGCAGGAGCAATTCACTCTTTGGAAAGCCACTGTAACTATCTGAAAAAAAAGTAATGAAGTTATTTAAAAACTTTTTTTCCCTTTACCTTCCTTTATTTATTTGAATTTGTGAAGCTTTTAGTCATGCCCCAAAGAACAGATTTGATTGGACAGGTTGTTGGCCATTAGTCACTCACCAGCTTCCACAAGGGAAATGTGAATTTTAGAGGTAATACTGTCATGAATAGCAGTCACAAGATCTACAATGTAGTCATACACATCGAGAAACACGACTCACTTATCCCATGGGTCCACCATAAGGCTACCTTTGATAGGGAGATGCCAAGCTCTGTTCTACTGTATGAAATGTGAAAACCAGTCTGCCTCAACACACCAGAGAAAAGAAAAAAATAAACACCTTTTATTCCAAATGGTTTATGCACGCTCTGGGTGCATGTACGTTTAGTATGTAGTATCTCAAGTGAATGGTACAGAGCAACAGCCCAACAAACATTTTAAGAGTTTTATTCATCCACGTGTGGGAGACATCACCCAGGATGCCTGAGAAATAAGAGGAGAAACCATGAGGGTATTTCTTCTAGTCCTCTGAGTGTTGTCAGCCTGTCACCTAGACTAAACAATCACAGCCAGATTATAAATCAGCTATCTCCACCCTTCTAAGCAGGACGTTATTCACGCAGAAAGACCCAGACAAGGGGAAAACCAGCTTAACTGCTCAGGATTCAAGGTAAACAGCCCATGTTCCCTCAGGATTTAGGCAAAGATGGCAGTTTTTGTTCGGAGGTGTCCTTTCAAACAGTGGAAGATCAAAAATGTAGCTGGTTAATGAAGGTACTCAATACACTCCTCCCAGTGTGGGATATAAGCGGATGTGGCTGTGATCAAATGGTTTGTCTGGGTTCTGACATAAGAACCACAGCTTTGACCCTCAGTCTCTAACAACCTGAGTTCAAACACCTGACAGATAACTCAGCTGCATCTGAGAAGCAGTAATATTTAAGAATGAGGGCCTTATTTGCTAAAATGGAAATATTAATTAGTCATTTAGCTGGCACTTTAATCCAAAATGACTTGCAGTTCACCATTGTCAGTGATAGTTTACAGATCAACATTTTTGGGGTTCAAACCTTGAATCTTTTGCTTACCAGCCCAGCTCTTTAACCGCTAAGACATCTTGAAAGGCCTATTAGAAATAAAAATAAAAAAGAAAAGCTCTTTCATATCACAGTTTTCTCCTAGACAGCAAAGAGATTAAATGGAGACTTTTGTTCAAGTCTCCTATTTCTGATTTCCACCTGAGAAAATGACCACATTAATCTAACGTGTCTCCTCTTTCAGAATATTTGAAGCTAAAAGATCTAAAAAATGTCTTACACTGTGCTCAGATTTGCCAAGTTACTAAAGTCTGCAATCAAAAGAAATAGATGTTAATTTGAACTTCATGAATATAAATTTCTAATATTATTTTTAAATGATTTATTTTAAGCAATTTTAAGAGAAACATCTAAGACAAAGTTGACTTAAAATACAACCAAATGCTCCATGACGATGCAACCAGTGAGCAATAAAACTAGATAGACAGAACGAGTTTTTTTAAACTGGCAACAGATGTCAAATGTTTTTATTAAAGCATATAAAAGCATCATTTCACATTTTCACAAATAAAACTAAATCATTTTTACACGATTTCAAGGTCCAAATGGTTTTATGTGTGCACCTCTTTATTGGCTTGAAAGGCCACATGTTTTAAAGCATTAGTAGAAATTCCAAAGTACATTCTGATCGTCCAGTTCTTGACCTTTTCCCATTACGTGAGAAATGCCACAGCTGATGCATGATGGCCTATTTTCGATGAGTAATGGCCTCCCAAAAACTCTTTTTAAAGCACATCACTGCGGCTCAGGTGGTGCATTGTTTATCACGCATTGAGAAGAACTTTTAAAGGATGTTTACTGCCAGTGTGGGGTAAAGAGCAGTAATTAAAGAATTAAGGCAAGCTTCAATGCCTAAGGAATTAATAGATAAATGCTTTCATGACTAAATAAACAGACACACAAATCCATCTACCATCAGAGACCTCATGTCATCTCTCACTGTGAGGCAAGCATCCCATCTGTAATTAACTCATTTTGGGACAACATGAGAGAGGAAATAAAAAATAAATGAAAAAAAAAAAAAACCTCAAATATAAGATGAAAAGAAAACTCAAGAAGATAAAACTCCTAAAGAAAGTTTTGGAATCCAGGATGTAGCAAATCTTAAGCAGCCAATTCAGATTTTAATAAAAAGAAAACAATTTACAAACAATTTTCAGATTGTCATTTATGAAAAAAATAAAAAAATTAATAAAAATCTAAACAAAAGCATTAAGCAACCTCATATGCCCCTGTACTGAGCCAAGTCAAGTTTAAAAGCAACTTATAAATAAATAGATACATACATGGGCATTTTCAAAACAAAATTGTAGTTGAGTACTCTTACCAATAAAAAAAATTTGTAATCAATTATTTATAAATTAAAATGTAAGTTAAAAATAACAAGTATGACACATACGTGAAATGTATATTTTTTTTCATTCACAAGCTTTACCAAGGATGGTTTCATAATAAAGTAACTTATATTATTCCCCTTCTGTCACTCGCTCGAAGTTCTGTCGATGCAGTGACTCTTGCGGTCGCTCTTGACAGCCCGAACACCTCCCATTCTTTGAGAAAAGGCCAATGAGAATTGGCGAGTGGAATTTGCATGTCCTGGTATTCCCTGACGAGAGCCCCCCTAGGGACAACCGCGCTGGCCCACAGCTGGCCCCGTGGGCTTTTCTCAAAGAATGGGAGGTGTTCGAGCTCTCAAGAGTGACCCCTAGTGTCACTCCATCGACACAACGTCTCATTCCCTCCATCACTGAATGGAAGTTACGACAGTAACCATGGTGTTTTTCTTTTGGGGAAAAATGCACTTAGAATTCTCATATGTTAAATCTGATTCTAAATAAAAGCTATTCCATTTTCAGCATTTCGCATGTTATTATTCAGAAAACAAGTGATGAAAGGTGGCCTTTACCAATGTTATCTTGCACTATGTGAGCCAGGACTGACACTGGAATTACAACAGTAATAATGACAAAAACTTCATCCAAGATCTGGAGCACAGTGCAAATATTAGTAAATGATATGCATTTGACAGGAACGCTCTCTCTCTCTCTCTCTCTCTCTCTCTCTCTCTCTCTCTCTCTCTCTCTCTCAAATTCAAATGAGCTTTATTGGCATGACAAATTGTACATTGTATTGCCAAAGCATTTATAGGAGTATGAAAGAAAATAAAAAATAAAAATAAAATAAAAACAAAAAAATTAACTAAGTAAAACAAATTATGTATTGAATAATTGTGGAAAAACAGGAGAAAATTGTATATACTTTCAGTAGTGTGTGTTTGTTTGCATTTGTGAGTATCTCTCTCTCTCTCTCTCTCTCTCTCTCTCTCTCTCTCTCTCTCTCTCTCTTGTGAATGGTGAAAGTAGTCTAAATGCATTACAATCAGGTTCTTGTTCATGCACCTGCAGAGGTGCAATTTAAGCATGAGGCCTCAGCTCAGCAGGAAGGCTGGAAAGAAGTGGGGTGGGTAATAAGCTCACTGCAATTCTCCCATTATCATAGTGTCTGTTCTCCCCTCTCCATCCTCATATGGTAAACTGTCTCAGCCATCAATCATATTTATGGCCTATGGGGGGGATTCATTAGCCCTGTAATACTTGTAATACTTGTAATACTTGCAGATGGGGTCAAAGATGAGATCCCTCACATTCAGATTAAGTTTTGCGAGGACAGAGGAGGAAGGAAGAAAACAGCAAGAAAGAGTGCAATGGAATGTAACAGAATGCAGGGGTCTCAAGATGTATTTTTACAAGTTTTACAACTTGATGCTCATACATTTTTTTAAATAAATAAATAAATAAATGAAATTAAATATGCAACCCAACAGCCAAAAAATTGTTAAAAAGATTTAAAGACAAACTTTCTAAAAGGTTGAACCATGCAAACAGTCTAACCGCACACATGCTGTCAGCACACTAATTAAAGTACCACCACTAAAAATATAAAAACTAAAATATATATGACAAAACACTGTACTATGCAAAAGTTGTATGCACTTGTGAAAAATGCTGCATAGTGAGGATGTCTTAAAAAATAATGACATAAATAGTTTTCATTTATCACTTAATTTCATACAAAAACAGTTAAAAAAAACAAATCAATATTCCGTATGACCACCATTGCATTTAAAACAGCACCAATTCTCCTAAGTACACCTGGACACCATTTTTCTTGGTTGTTGGCAGATAGGATATTCCAAGCTTCTTGGATTATTAGCCACAGTTCTTCTATTTAGGTTGTCTCAATTGCTTCTGTCTCTTTATGTTATCTCAGACTGACACAATGTTTATTGGTGGGCTTTGTGGGGGCCATGACATCTGTTGCAGGGCTCTGTTCTTCTAGTCTAATCTTTTCTATTTGCAAAAGTCATGTTTGGGAGTCTAACATTTATATTTCCTATTGTAACAATAAATGTGAAGATATAAATAACCATCTTAAGACAAATGCTTTTGTGAAACATTGTACACTGTACAGTATATAGGCTAGACAAACTAATCAATCTCACTAACCGACAAGTCGGTTGTTGGACATATAGTTGACCATCATGACCCATCCCTAGTAAATAACAGACAGAGCCAAAAACTGTACTCAAGTAAAAACAGTAATTAAAAAAAAAAAAAAAAAACTCAAGTAGAAGTAAAAGTAATAATGTTAATAATTACTTGAGTACCGTAAGAAAGTATCCAATTAAAAGAATCCTCAAATAGCAAGTAACTAGTTACTTCCGATCTGATTATTATTACCTTGTGTGCATGGAGCATATGTCTTTCATCCCATTTACCCTCTGTAACTGTGATAGTTCAAAGATGACAATTCTGTTATCATTTATTGGCCCTCATGTTCTAAACCCATATGATTTGAACACAATTAATACAATTAAGTAGGCCTGTCACCATAACTACTTTTGTTGGACAATATATTGTCCCAGAAATAATTGCAATAAACTATATTATTGTCATTTTAAGACCATTTTATGCCACTGATACAATAATAATATAATAACACACCCTTTCAAAAAGCAATTAACTTTTAATTCTTAAGAATATTCAGACATTGGAATTGTAATGTCAAAAGCTCCCTCTTCGTCTCCCACTTCCTACTGCCGAATCACAGCAGTGCTGATGTAGGGCCATATCACACTCTTGCTTGTGTGATATTGCTTAAATGTATTTCAGCACTGAACTAAGAAAATGTTTACTTAGAAACTGATGTCAGCAGAGCCCATAGTTACAGAATCAACCTGAAACTAACCATTATCATAAAAAAACAAGCCCAAGTTATAATTATCACCACAACTTACCGCAGCGTGTTTTCTTAAGTTGGATCCGAAACTCAACATGCTCTAATTTCCGCTAGTTTTGGTGTTGAATAAAGGCATTGCGTAATGTAAGGGGTAAAGAAAGTGTGTGTTTTGAGCAATAGCTGCTGCAGCAGTGATGAGTTCAGCAGTAAAGTTCTGGGTGTTGTAAATTCATTCAAAAATCTCTCAATAATTATGTATTTATTAACACTTATTGAATTAAAACCAATAATGTATCTACAGTAGCGTCCTCCATTGTAAAAAAGAGTAAAAATTTTATTAGAAATTTACTTGAGTAAAATGTACCCACTATTAAACCTATTCTTAAAAGTATGTTTTCTCCCAGAAAGTTACTCAAGTAAACGCAACCGAGTAAAGGTAGTGTGTTACTATCAACCTCTGATAACAGATGCCTCAAAATGCTCAAAATTGCAATTACGATTGGATGTCCCCAGAAACAATCATAGGGGAGATATGGAGACATCAGAAGTTACATTGGCTCATTTCGCAGAGGGAAAAAGTCTCCTAGCAGAGTGAAAGAGTACAGTTTTGCATTTGCATTTAATATCTTTCCAAGGCCAGTTTCACACATAGGTAATAGATGGTGGTGCAGAGAGAATGGAAAGAACCTTGCGGCAGCATTTAACATACATTTGAGAGTCAGGAACTTCAAAAGATATGAATAACTAGGTTCAGTAGAAAGTGCTCTGCAAGTTTGAAACAAGGAGGATCTACTGAGTTGTGGTTCACTCGCCTCCCCTTACAGTGCCTGCAATTCGCCTTGAAACAAACTCACATTGAGCAAGATGCAGTTTTATAATCTTGTGATTTACGATACTGCACTGACTGATGAACTGACTTGGAGGTAAAAGAGTAAATAATAATAATAATAAAAAAGATTATTTCCATTTTCTTAAGAAACTTGTCACCATGATGCTAGCTAGGGTGGTTTAGGTAAATGGTTTTTAACATGTTCATGTGCAGTTATTAGGGAGTTCAGGGTGGTTTCTAGGGCCTTGCTTGTTGGTTGCAAGGGAGTCCTCAGTGGTTGTTTAATGATCCAAGATGAAAGAGTGCACACTCAAGTTATATTTTGGCTTATAGAATGGTCCTTATGGATTGAGTCTCTCTTTGTACACTAAAGACAAAGACGAAGTTTATGGGACATTTTCACCTGTTATTTCATCACTGAAGAAAATCGTATGTCTAATCGCAAAAAACAAAAGAAGTATACCTGTCCTGAACAAACCACATGATTTAAAGTATCATTCATGTCTATAGCACATACTGTAAGTCGCAGAAGTATATTATTTTAAAACAAATCTCTAACAACAAGTATGAGCTATAACAATAGAGATGCTTGTCTTAGCAAGCACCAATAATACATTTTAAGTAAATAGAAAGAAATGTATCAATAAGTGGTTACTCCATTGCAATATTCAAATAACATCTTCTTTGGAGCTTTGTTTCAAACAGACATGACCTAATATGATATAAAAAAGCCTCCACACTAACATTTTGGCTATCATCTCAAACAGTGTTTTGTAACACGTATAAGTGCACAGAACAGAAGCCGCCCCTCCTCCCAAGCTAAATCTCCACAAGACCCTAAAAATAAAATCATTTCATATATAATTAAATCTCACAGAATAAAATATGCAGGTGCATAGGTGCAACAGGATGGCTGGGAGGTTGGTCAGTTCCCAACCCAATCACAAAGGCGTACTCATTTCCAAGGATTTATTTAATGGTGGTAATGAGCATGGTAGTGCTGGTGATACAGTGCTGAACACAAACAGACCGTACAGTAGGGGGTAGAGATCTTGCCAACTCTATTCACTGACTTATATATGAAGCTAAATGTGGAAACAGAACAGCAGGGGCGTTTTCTCTAAGGAGGCAAGCAAGGCAGTGAAAAGGGGGAAATGATGAACTAATTGACATTACAGAAATAAAGCAAAACAAATATGACTAAATATATGATAGAATAGTGTATTAACCACATTTTCTTTAATCTAACACAGCAACTGAAGTGTAAAACCAATACAAGGAATCTGTCAAGCTCTAAAATACACTGTAAAAATAGAGGTAGCGGTAGACAGATATATCGGTTTTAACAATTAAACGTGCCAATAGTTACTTTTTGGAACTATGGAATTATCGCAAAAAATCTATGCTGAAAGTTGCTGATCGTTTTTTCATTTATTTATATTTTGTTTTCAAAATAAGAGTCCTTGTGTGTTTCTGGCTTGTTTACACAAAAAAGTCCCATGTTACGCATCAAATCTACATTTTTTCTGGTGTTGGATTATACAAGCATTAGAATTGAAAGGACAGGATTTGAATCTAGGATTTACCCTTTTAACTCTCTGGGGTCGACGGATATTTTCTGTCATTACAGAAGGAACAATTTAAAATACTCATCATTTTTGGGTATACAGATAAGTGTAAGACATCATTAGAGACTATAAAGGGTCTACTTTTATTTGTGTTCACTCACAACAAAATCTTGTGCTTTTGTAAAATAAAGAAAATAAAAAGGGTGAGCTTTCAGCAATCTCTGTGTTCACCAGCATATTTCAGAAACACGTCACAAAAATGAACAAACTCCGCGAATACTTATCACACAAATTAAAGAAAAGCTTAAAATGTCTATTTAAATGTAAATTGAAAACAAATATTCTCCTGCAATGCAATCTGTTTGAAACTAAGCGATGTACAGTTTTTACCGGTCCATCTCATTATCTGTAATGTGATCCCACCCACCAGCAGAGAGTACCATTCATACGCTAATGTGCTGAGACGATCAACGCAAATGTACACGCCCCCGACTGTGTTCAGAGGTTTGATGTAAACACAACACAACTCAACTTTTCTGCGTGTTTGTAACAATGCACATCCGAGGAATCTCCTGGATATTAAGGAAGCGTTAACGTTTTCCTCAGAAGAAGAGCGGGACTCCGATGAACATTTGTATTTTGAATAGAGACTTGATCCAGCCGAGGATACAATTTTGGACGAGTAAGTCAATTAGTTTTCATTAGCTGACATGCTATTTTATATATATACATGTACATATTTTACTAGTGGGACTGTTTCCAGACTTGCCAGACAGGATTCAGAGTATTGACATTTGAAATATGACTCCTAATAAGCAAGTTTTAGTTACATTTAAATGCTGTTTAGGCTAAAGCAGGTATTTAAATTGTATGCTGTATAATATAAATATGGTATGTAATATGATATGATATAAAAAATAATATGAATGTTTACATTATATTTTATCTATTTATTATATAAAATTCAGATTTGATCACAAATTGCCTTTTACAATATATTTAAATAGAAAACAGTTCTTTTAAATTGTAAAAAGAGTTCAGAATTGTAAAAAGAAATCCATATTCATGATAGTTCACGCCTCCTCGCATATTACCTTTCAACACTAAAATTGTCTAACAAAAGTTAAATTACTATATTGTTTTGTATGAATGAGTGATCAGGATGGTTTTCACATAATTTTGTAGCAAGGACTCTAGGCTACAAGATCCAGTTCTCAAAAGTCTTGTGGACAAATATTTAGTATGTGTTATATGGCCTTATTTCAGTGACTTGAAATTTTAGTTTTTTCAAAAAACATGCATAAACGTTATTTTCTCAAAAAAACAAACCTGTACACACATGTTGCTCACATATTATTGTAGCCCAGTTTGTGTTGAATACAGTGTTATCAGACTTTAGCCATTAATATGTTTTTAAGCAACTGAAAAAAAGCACAAATGTCAAGGCATGTCAAAACTTCTCCAGGGCTCAATATACCCTCAGACCCCAGAGGGTTAATCCTGGAATTCACCTGCAACATAAAGTAACGGACCAAGCCTCAACTTCAAACTGAAGGTGGAAGTTGAGGCTTGGTCCGTTACTTTAAGACAATAAAATGGTCAAGACACTCTAAATAACCTAATTTAAAGCAAAAGGGTCATGGGTCAGCAAGGCCCCTCTGCACGACCTCCCAAACTTCCACACAGAGTTAAAGCAGACTTCTCTTTGAAAGGTTTCCAAAGACCCTCAGATTTGCACGACTCGAATACTAACACATTTCATCTTAATTCAGGAACCTTCTACACAAAGTCACAGTAATTTAACGAATCAAACTTCTAAAATGTACAGAATGCATTTTAAATCCACGATTTATACAATACTTCTTACCAGTTCTTTGAACTGTGGTAACTTGTATAACTGACAAATTACTTTTAAAGCTAACTAATATAGCTTGATATACCTCTTTAAAATGTTTTATCCATGTGGTATAACCAAGGAATTAACCAGTATGCTTTGTAACTAGGGATTTTCATGTTTTGTTACCTAAACATATAATATCCATGAAAATGTCATGTTTAGTATGTAAGTGTTCGATGGCGTATGCAGAGAAAGCTGATGACAACGAATAGGATGTTTCTTGTTCCATTCTCAAGATATAAAATTTCATGATTAAATACGCACTATTTTTGAGTGTGAGATTTGTAAGAATCTGAAACAAAGGACCATAAATCAACTGTCAGAAAAGATAGCCCAGTTGACCATGTGAATCTGAAAAATCACTTGGCACAGGACACCTTTGGGGATGCGGCCAATTTCAGTTCAAATTCAGAACACGCTCTCTTCCTCTCTTCTCTCTTCGCTCGTCTGGTCGCTCCGCTGACTGCCAGGTCCACGCCATGTGAGGCCCAAGGAAGCTCGGGACTTGACGTCCTGAGAAAGCTTGTCACTCTCTATGGTTCACACCACCCATGAGAAGGCCTCGCTTCAAAGCCAACCTCATCATTCATACAGACAATAACTTTGATCTTACAGAGGTCAAAAACATCGACGGAACGGACTTTCGACCAAACGCCAAGAACCAAGCAACACAAAGAATGCAAAGGAACACCTCAAAGACACGCAAGTACAATATTGTGCTCAAAGTGCTGGTGTATTAGTTAAATACTTTGGGTAATCCAAATTGATGTAGACTCAAAGAAGGATAAATGGTTCTTAACGCATTGTCAACAGACTCCATAAGGTTCATTTTCATTTATTTCACATTCTGTCACTCTTTTCACCAACCTGTCTTATGTATATACTGTATGTGTTAGATTAGATTATGTTTAGAATAGCAATAAAGTTTGTCTGGATTCAAAGATGAATGACTGTGGTATATTTTGATAAATAATCTCATCCCTGTTTCTAAAAGATTTAGCTTCAAAGCTGTAGCTAAATACGTGTGATATTATTTTCAATAAGCCATGAGAATAATATTACTCCAATAAGTGAATTAATAATTCACTTATTAAAGATAATTCCTTAGAGTAGAAATTGTGAGCGGACACAACGAAACATTGCATTACAATTTTAATGGTGGAGAATCTAAAAGACAAATAATCTAGTTTTTTTGTCATTTATCTAATTTATATTGGTTGTCGAACACAACTAATTCCATTATACATTTCATTACCTAATAATGTACAATAAGGACAGTTTAAGTTAGATCATAGCTCACATATTTCGAGACCCTAAATTCCCTTCTAAATTTAGCATACCAAATATCTTACATATAATGGTGTGAGAATGAGGGCAAATTAACGGTTCCCTCCTAAATGTCGCATACCAAATATCTTACATATAATGGTGTGAGAATAAGGGCAAATTAACGGTTCCCTCCTAAATGTCGCATACCAAATATCTTACACTGGTTATTACTGGGATTTGGGTTGAAAAATAAACCGCATCTGGGATTTCATTCATTTTTGACTCTTGTCTGTGCCTTAGTAAGAAAAGAATAAGAACATTTCTATAAATTTTACAGTCTATAAATCGATTTTAGAAACTATTGGCCAATTAATCAGTTATTGGCCTTTACCACCAGTTATCGTATCAGCAAAATCCACTATCGGTCGACCTCTAGTTTGTACAAAAATACCTGTATAACTATATCCTTTTGTCTTCTGAAGCCATATGTAAGCTTTGTGAAAGGAACAGATAAAAACTTTATCAGAATGATACCAACTTAATTTCCGCTCTAACTTCAGAGGCCAAAGTTGGAAGTGTTTTTGAGGTAAAATATTTTTAGTTGTAAATGATGTCAGTAAACAGGAATGCCTCTTTTATTAACACTATTCCCTAACCTATACCCCAAACCTAAGCCTAACTGTGAGTGAAGTAAAAAATAATGCTTTATTAATAGCCCACAGGGAAGGGTAAACACGTTCAAACTGCTGCAAAAATGTGTGCTTTTCAGTTGTTCGGGAGATGGTGGATGGCACTTGATAGAAATTCACCAGCATGGGGTCAATTTTAGGGTACATGAAAATCTTTCAAATCTGACATATAAATAATTTATAGTATTATGTCTTTGTTTACATAAGTACAGCACATTGCACACAACACCATATAAGGAGAAGAAACCGTGCACAATTTTAATTAATTTGTATCATCAACTAGGGCTGGGACGATTCATCGACGTCATCGATTACAGAACTACGTCGATTTGCATAACATGCGTCGGTGCGTCGCATTGCAATAAATAAAATGGCATCACCCAGTTTAACCATGGATTCCCCGAAGAACAAACTGCAGCTATAAAAACGTGCCCATGGTGATCTAAAGCGTGGGAGTATTTTAGCCAGAAACCCAACGATGTGGTGCTGTGTAAGATATGCAAATTGGAAATGGTTTATCACAGCCGTACAACCGCCATAAACGAACACTTGAAGCGAAAGCATCCCGGAGCGCTTATTAAAACGGCAGCACCGTAAGTCCTGTTTACTTTTTGTCCCCACCCAAACACGATATAGTATTACAACATGTGTTTCTGTTAGTAGTAGTCACTTAAAATAGATTTTCTAAATGTTTCCTCATCGCCCCATGTTAAAAGTAATTTCTGCACAGCTGCTAATGTAACTTTACAACATGCGTCATCCAATTTTGTTATTTGGCCATTTTATATTTTCTGTTTACTTTAACGGCCATGCAGCCCTCTAAATTGCGAGTAAATCACTTGCATATGCAAATAAATTTCGCACTTTGCGACCAAAAAAACCCTGTTATTAGCCACTGGCAAGTAAACATTAACATTTCACTCGCCAGTAAAAGAGTTGTGTAGCGTCCGCGGCCCCTTTTCTGAATAAAAAGCAGTTAATTAAGAAGCTGGATCCAGCCTCGTCTTTCCCTGCATGCTGTCTCAAGCGCGCAGGAAAAAGCACTTGTGTCTCATTCAATTTAACTCAAAGCATCTCAGGGAACCACACCGCGGACGCCACAAGAGCAGCTCTCTTGAGCGCGTGTGAAGATGAACCATTTCTCAAGCGCACCGAGTTGCACGCCATCTACAGAGGCTTGCGCCAAACTCCCGCAAAAATATATACAAGGTATAAAAGTATTCATTTTGTGAACGCAAATCGCTCCAGTTTCACTTAACGGCAAATATCCGTGGTCATTGTGGGTTTATTCATGCAGTGTTAATAACAGGCAGTGATTGAGAGGAGATGTCCTGCTCTACTTCTGTGGAGATGATAAAATGCATGAAACAGAATCTCAAAGTCTTCCTTCATGAGAAATAAGGGCTTGTGAGTTAATCAGAGAGCCTTAAAATAATGTATGAAAGTGAAGAATGTAAGGCAGAAATATTTTACTATTGCATAAAATAATATAATATAATATAATATAATATAATGGTTGGCTGGATTACAAAAGAAGCAAAATAAAACAAAACATTGAATGTCCTAGTGTTGTCAAAAATATCGATATTTCGATAAATATCGATACTGAAATATCTGAACGGTACCAATACTAATTTCCCTAAGTATCGATACTAGCCGAGCTGTCACTTTCACTTCTCTCCAAAGGCGCGTTGACAAACACCACACACACTCGCACTCCTCTCATTCGCTCTGGTTAAATAGCAAAAGTGAAGTGAATGTAAAGATGGCGAGTGCATGCGGCGCCCCCGCGACCAGTTTTGTTTGATAAAGAACACAGCAGGAGTGCTATCTGGAAATATTTTTGATATGAAGCCAGACATCCCAAGTCTCCCGGAAGTTCCGGAGTCTCCACGCATATTGATAGCTTCTCCCTGATGCCCGCAATTTAGTTCAAATCTCCCGGAATCTATAGCGCACATGCGAGACAGAACATACTGCACGCATAACATAGATAGCGCAGCACACAACATACATAGCGCGTGCACGGCAGAGAGGGAGAGAGCGAGAGACCTTATGAAAGCTAGTCAACCCCAACCCCCGACGTTTAAGTATCTTCTGTTGACATTGAGATTGGATTTGATTTGACTTGGAAATACAAAAGATTGCACTTTTTATTTACTTGCACTTTATTGGTTTTTGAATGTATGGCAATCTGAGAGGCTTTTGAACAAGTGCAATACCTCAGGACATTTTGTTCATGTAAAATATACCTCATTGTCATGTTCTAGACAGTTCTACCCTCTTAATATTGTGGCAGTTTTTTTCTCTGTGGTATCGAAAATGGTATCGAATATCGATATTTTTCAAGGTATCGTATCGAAGTTAGAAATTCTAGTATCGTGACAACACTAGAATGTCCATGTGGCAGGGTGGAGGGCGGGACCGGGTCGTGATCATACACACCTGGTCCCTTATCAGGCAAATTAAGCCACTGAGAGGGATAAAGGCCAATGATAGATGGTGGTGCGACGAGAGAGAGATAGTTTACAGACATGTCTGTCGTGTGTGTTTGTCTTTTAAGTTTGTCATTAAAACTATTATTTATATTGTCAAGCCGGTTCTCGCCTACTCCTTGCCCATCTTAACCCCCTTACATTGGTGCTGAAACCCGGGAGAGAGGAGGGATGCCTGTCGCAGAGTCCTCGACACTGCCGTCCACCCGGGGAGCGTCGCTGCCATCTGCCGGAGTAGCCCGACCGCCCGGATGCGGGGAACGGCCGCCGTTCGCGCGGCGAGTGGGGACTGGATTCCCTGACCTCCTGGAGCGATGGAGCCGCTGCCAGGGGCGCCGCTGCCCTGCCGTCCCCCAGAAACGCGGAGGGGTCGAGGGAAGACCGCCGTCCGCGAGGGGAGGAGGGAAGTAACTCCCCAATCGCCTGGAGCGGTAGGGCCGGTGGCACCCCGGCCTGAGGTAACACCGGGAGGAGTGTGGAGCGGAGGGGGGCCCCTCGACCCTGCCCACATACATAGCACACATAGTGAGTTTGTATGGTAATTAATCATCATATTCGTGAAACACCTAAAACAGACAATTAATCATCATAGTCCTAAAACAGTAATCATATTCATAATCGCAATTATTTGTTTGACAATTAATTGTCATCCAAATTTCACAATCGTGACATCTAATTTTCATTATTAGGTTCCTACCTTGTGAATTGTTTTGTTAAAAATGTGTATGAAATTTCAAACAGTGACAACAGCTTGTAACATTATTAAAAATGCAATTTCATGACATCATATAAATTGAAATTTGTACAATTTTAAAAAGCTGAAATGAGATTAAAATCATAAAGCAAAAAATAAATAAATACAATAAATTATATATATACTATATTATGTGAATATATATGAAGAGGACCCCTCTCTCAGTTTGCTTAATATATCTTTTAGTAACATAATGCTTACGTGTCATCAAAAATCTGGCGAGTAAAAACTAAAATTTACAAGCCAATGACGATTCTCCAACATGATCGTAAAGGGTTGCCATGTATGAGTGAGAAAATGGCGTAAACTGTGTGACTGTTACAGTCTGTAAATCGTTTCAATTATATTCCTTGCCCCACTGAGATTAATGCAGATTGCAATAGTTTGTTATTCCTGTTGCTCGAATTGCACTAATGTTACTGAAAGATGAGGGGGAGGGAGAGAGGAGGAGAGGTGAAATGTGGAGGGAGGGGAGGGAAAGGAGGGGGAGAGAGATTGTGTGTATGTGGTAAATTGGCTGTGTGTATTACTGAGAGTTGATTAAGAATGCACAAGTTTGACTTATTCCTGTTAAAAAACATGTAAGTGTTACTCAAATTGCTCTAATTTTACTGTGAAATAATTTTATGTTGGACTGCTAAACTCGAGGTTGCACAATGTTTTGATATTCCTCCAGAAAGTGACTTGAATTTTACATTGTTTAATTTATTTTGTTGTTGGATTGCTAAATGTAGATTGCACTTTCCTTTTACTCGAATTGATCAAGTTTTTACTTAAAATCACTCCAAAATAAAAGTAAAGTAATCTACATTTAGCAATCCAACAACAAAATAAATGAAACAACATCGAAACATTGTGCAACCTCGAGTTTAGCAGTCCAACATAAAATCGCTCCAAAATAAATTTTATGTTGGACTGTAAAATGGAGATTACCAGTTAAGACAGGGCTATTTTTGCAGAATAATGCCCTGCAATTTGTTTGTGTTTAATTTATTAAAATATTGTAAGGTTTTTTATATTTATTTTGGGTTAATTAATTGTTATATTAATCAAGAAATAATAATGATTAACCGTTAGATTAATCGATAAAAAAAATAATTGTTAGGTGCAGCCCTAGAGAACTTGAGTACTATCATAACTTTCCACTGATATGTGGTGGAATTTGCCAGGTAATTTCAGTGGACCACCAAATGCCACTGAGATAGAACCATCTGGATCACTCACACAAAATTTCAGGCCAAAAAACTGAGTGAAGCCACCAAACAAATTCCACATCTAGTCTTCATTTTACTCTTATTTGAGCAGATATCAGACAAGACACCTAAGCCTTCTGTTTAGCTTTAACCCATGATGACTTGGAAGAAAGGACAGAGCTACCTTTGCTTTTGCTCCTTCTACCTTCACAGAGTATCCTTGTTACAAAACAGAACATAGGATCATTAGCCAAAGTCTTGAGTGGCAAGTTCATGGCTGATTGACCCTATTAGCAGCTGTAATTAATAATGACTTTGGGTCTGGCATCTGGACCCAAGAGTCGATTGTGTTTCGAAGTCAATCACTCAGGGCCTCATTCCTTTCAATCGGCATACTGGCTGCTGTATTCTGGGCTTTTTGTATGCACTAATGGGCCTACCCTGTAGTCACAAAACATAATCCTATCAATAATAAAACATGAGGTGCATCTGTGAAAGCACATCCCTCTCTGTCATCACTTTCTATTTTCTGAAATAAGGTTCTACAAACCGCCTGTCCACCTTGAGCATCTCCCCCACCCCCATCTCGCACCGTTTTTCCATCTCAGCCAAGAGCTTGTGTGTGAAGGATTGTGTTGTCAGCTTTGGTTTAATACAGCTACACTTGATATTTTTTTAGCATGAGATACCAAAGAAAGTGTGCATGGCATCTCCCAACCTAGAAAAAAATTGAAAACTTTAAAGTTCATCCATTTTAACAGTCAAAACAAAGACATTGTCACCATTAATGTGAACTAACAGTCTTAAAGGTGCTGTAAACAATTTTAGCCGTTCAGGAACTTCTACGAGACTGAGCTGTTGAATAAGACATGCCCCTTCTTTCCAAAACAC
Organism: Xyrauchen texanus; assembly: GCF_025860055.1. Classification (NCBI taxonomy): domain Eukaryota; kingdom Metazoa; phylum Chordata; class Actinopteri; order Cypriniformes; family Catostomidae; genus Xyrauchen; species Xyrauchen texanus. The sequence continues at coordinate 19,692,097 of NC_068309.1, read as the reverse complement.
CGTCCTCCAAAGATAGCATTGAGAATGACAATGAACAGCAGAACAGCACTGCATCTTCTCACGGTTGTTAAACACAATGGTAGCAAAACAGCGCACTTAGCTGTCAACTGGTGTGAATCTGAATATGACATTAAATGTAAATTAACCACTTCAACTACTACGCTATAAGAACACGAAAAATGATTGTCTTCTGAAGTCTTCTGGTTGGCTGATCAAAGAAAGTGTCCACGGCCCGTGGTCACACTTTTGTTTGCAATTTACAGTCTATTGCTGTCTAAGAGACCAGCAAGTCGTCACAGGATATTTATTTCAATGATATACAGTATTTCAGGGAGAAGGACAATTTTCTGCATACCATTCCATATAAAAATGGCTTAAAGCACCTTAAATCCAGCACATGGGTTCTAACCAAATCATACAACGTAAAACATAATGTCCTTGTAAATGTTATATGTCCCCATGATTGTGTTTGCAAGCACAATGCAACTCAAGTACAGGAACATTTTACAACAATCTCACCTAAATCTACTTTTCTAATTTTTTTACCTCAATTATTATACAGATGGAATGATTTTTAATGTATATAGCAAGGCTCGACATTAAGCATTGTCATGTCAAATTGGTAATGCACTAGTCCAAGTGAACACAATTAGTGAAAATAGGACCTTATGTCATTTTTTTTCAATTGTGGTGTAAATATAATTTATTCTTTTTATTTTATTTCTTATAAATATTCTTAATTAGACACTTGTTTCCAAGGAAGACGTGATGCAATCGTGTACCGACTTATATTGTGTTTTTGTTCTTGGAAAATACCTGTAAAAAATACTTAAGCAGGTAGTTAAAAGAATAGTTTACCCAAAAATAAAAAATCTGTCATGATTACCCAACCTCATGTTGTTCCAAGCCCATAGATGAGAGACATTCAAATGGAACACAAAAGGAGATGTTAAGTAGAATGTTTCCCAGTGAACATTCTCTTTCATTTATTTTTTTTTCCATTCAATGAAAGTGAATGGAGACTAACATCCTGCAAAACATCTACTTTTGTGGTTCATGGATGAAAAAAAAGGCATACAGGTTTGCAAACATTAGGTGAGTAAGTTATGACAGAATTTTCTTTTTTGTGTCAGCTATACCTTTAAGAGGTTAAGTCAGATGAACTGAGAAGTTAACAAAATGCATTGAAAATTAATAGATGAAATCCTGAAAGAGGGGGACCTTGCTGTTAAATCAGTTATGATGTTTATGGAAAATAGACAATAATTTGTAGCCTATAAGGCGCGCTCTGAGTCGGGACTCCGGCATGGTTCCATCTGGAACATGAGATACTGACAACGGTTTTCCTATTGTAACATTTCTACAGTTTTAGTGAGCAGTGCGTCAAAACAACGGAGCTATACAGACCACAAGCACTCGATCGCACTATATCATCTTTTTCAAGCGCCAAACATGCTTAATTTCCTGATCCGTGTGTGTTTCCTCTCTCCCTCACGATATACACAAGGCATTACATAAAGCCTGATTAGGCTATGTAGAGTTTCAGGCACGGTTATTTTAACAACAGCAGCGGAGACATGGTAGGCAGCAATGTAGATGGAGACTGGCATCTTTCACTAAAACACACTGCAGAAAATTGCAATAAAGCAAAGTTAAACTATCTTCATTTGTCTGATAAATGACTCGGATGGTTCACCGTGTCACCTTTTTAGGCTAACGTCTTTTTCCATCTCAATTTAGCTTTATTAATTAGCATATTACTTGCCTTTCATGACAAAATTGTCATGAATAAATAATCTGTGATTATTAGTTATAATTAATGGAAATAATTAGTTAGCCTGGCTAGTAGAGTTATTCTGCTTCTGACGAGAAAGTTCCCATTACTTCATAGTCAGCCCATTTATACTTAACTTAAGCAAACAGTGTTTTTAAGTTGTAAAATTTTTAGTTGTAAATTGTTAGTCTTTAGGTTCTCACTTTAGGTAAATCTATAAATGGTCTGTTCAGACTTTTTCATTATCTAAAATTTCTCTCAGGGGTTACCCCTGAACCCCCATACAGCAACCTATATTTTCTCAGACAGAAGTACTCCTCTGTCCCATACAAAGGCATCTGAATGTAAAAATTTTAATAAATATAAATGTAATGTAAAAATAATCAAACACAAAATTTGGGCTGCTGTCACCCAGCTTGAAACCAAATGTGATCTTATCTTGTAATATTAATATCCAAGTGCCCTTGAATAATGAACTCAATGAAATGTATTAGCCTAAACTTTTAGTAGACAAAAGCTCACTGCTATGGCTTTGGGTCTCTGGGTCATTGTCCTCATCTCTGCTTTGAAGATACTATTTTGACGGTTTAATTTTATTTTTATTTTTACAAAGTAGTATTGCTGCCAAAAGTTATAACTATAAAAAAAAAAAGAATTATAATAATTTTAAAGCCATACTGACACCTGACACTGTGCAAGTTATTATTTTCCAGAGCTTTGCTGGAAAGGAAATGTAGAGACCGGGTCTCTTGAAACTTAAATTAAATACCCCTGCTATAGGCTATTAAAGATTATTAATATGATGATATTTTAAATATGTATATTATTAATATATTATTTATATTACACAAATGGGTACATAGGCCTACTTATAATATTGAAACTGACTGATTCACAAGGAAAAGAAAATAGCTGTATACGTCAGATGGAGTGTCAGAGAGATGGAGATGAGAGATGTAACAGGTGTTTATAAGGATGATGAAGTTGTCTGTTTTAAGCATTTCTTTTCACTCAGCAGTAGTTCTGGTAGCATTACTTAAAGCTGCCTTTCTTGCGCTTGCACCATGTGATAAATCAAAATTAGATTGTTCCAATGTCAAAAGACAGCACTATATAGTCAGCGTCGTTGTTTATAAACAGAAGCGATAGTTTAAATCGTGTTTCTCACTTGCAGAGATGCAGTATAACGTCATTTGCATGTCAAATTAACAGGTTATACATAGGGCTGGGTATCGAGTTCGATATATTTTAGTCACCAACCGAATTGCCTCTAAACAATCGAGTATCAAAAAATGTCTTGTCGTTCTGTACCAAATTTCGATACCTAAGGGGTTAATCTCGTCAACGTTAGTGATAAGCATGTAGCATGCTAGATGTGCCCAAATCTAAAAGTGCTGGTGATTGGCTGTGTTTAGGCATCAAGGAAAAACACTAGTATCAGAAAATGGTTTGAGTTTCAGGGCTGAGAAAGAGTGTTGTAAGTAACATTGCTAACACTGTTCTAACATTACAGAGTAAATTGACAGAGTATTACTAAACCGTAATAACGAGCCTTTAAAATATCATTTTTACAAGCACACGCAAGAAGCAAGCCACAGCGACACAGGCAAAAGCGGTAATGATTCTGAATGTGTCGGAAAAAACAGCAAGAGACTGTCTGAACATTTTGTTAATTTATAGAGAGAAATGCACATTCGGGTTGAGCAAACAGACGATGATCGCGGGATCAATGATGGTCAGAGTGATCTCCAATAGCTGATGCCTTTGACCATGTCATGACTATATTTGATTCGTTTTCCTAATAATCTATTAAATTATTATTATTATTATTATTATTATTAGACTACGATTATTTTCAAATTAATATAACAAATAATTTGCCAGTAGACCCAAAGACACACGTTTGGAGTGCAAATGAATTTAGAAATGTATTTGATTTAAGTATTTAGTTTTTCAAATAAATTACTTAATTTTCAATGCAAAATCAATAAACAAGAATATTCACTAATCCCTCAGCCCCGAGGTTTTTGATGTAATTGGATATATATATATATATATATATATATATATATATATATATATATATATATATACACACAGTGAAGTAGGGAACTAAACAAGTTTATTCAAACGCATTATATATTTTCCTGGATAACAAAATACCCTACATGTAGAGAATGCACAGATGAAGCATTCAAGCATTCAACTCACATTTGCAAGGTGCCGTCTACAAAAAATAGTTGTCCTTCAAGACTTTTTGAAATTCTGGCCAGGTGCCCCAACATAGGTAATGTCTTTTTCTCCATCTACTGTCACAAAAGGAGAGCAATCACATTCTGTAAGGAATAACCAATGAAATCTTTCTTTGTTACCACAGTTTAGATAGAGAGAGCCCAGGACATGAACAAATGGAAGTCAAGTGCCTATTGTGCTTGCCAAGACAAGGCACTGTTTCTATCAGCCCTGCCATCACCATCCCTGCATCTGAGAACACTTGGAGTCATTACAGAACCAAGGGAAGCCTAATAGACTGACTGACAGATATGAACTTTCAAAGACCTAAGGGAAAGAATCAAAAGAATGGCAGAACAATGCTGTTTGTCTGCACAGATTTTAAAGAAGTACAATTGGCCTGAGATCCACAATGCACACAGCCTTTAAGGGTACTGCACCAGGGCATGGGTGATTTGTTGCAACAAGCAGTTTGTTTTTTGGTTGGACGAAAGCCAACTGAAGTGGGCTTATACTGTATATGAAGGCAAGCTTCAAACATACAGTGGCCCCAAAAAAGGAATAATTTACACAAAATTAAATGTAATTATTATTTACACATTATAGAATTTCCTTACAAATTATCTCATTATTTACAAACCAGTGTGATCCTTCTATCTTCCAAGCAGAGTTTCCGCTAGAAAAAAATGGTGGTTTCGTTTTACGGACATTTTGATGATATGCCGGTCAAATATATCGCCTCTTAATTAGTCAAGTTGAGGAAAACTGGAGGCAGTCTATGTAACTTAAAAAATGACACAATCAGGCCATATAGAATGCAACATATTATTATTAGCTTAACTTTCAAATAGACGAAAAAAAAAACATGAACGTCCGATTGGCGTCAATCAACGCCAATTGTTTTTTACTGTGGTTTCACACACATTCACTTTTTGAAACATTGAGGCACGGATGTACCAAATACAAATAAATAAAACATCTCCAGTTAACTAGCAGATCATTCATTTAGTCCGTTATTAAATAAGAGATCTAGCGCTAAAATCTGTTGTTTTTTAAATCAAGCTGAACGCTCGTGTCCGCTGCTATCAGTTGCATGGACGACGCCTGCGTGAGTTGGCGCAATCTTCACTAGGACGCAGCGTTTCAATCTATCGCCGTTCGGAGACTCTCTATTAATTCCGGTGAAATCACAAAATAAAATGCACACAAACGTGTCCCTGCTTGATATAGACTGTAACCATGCACTGATGAACATAGGCTATTCAGTTTTGATGATAGAGAAAAAACTGCACGAATCGCGCGGATTAGAAGCACTGATCTATCTATAATGAGATGTTCCTGATTCACCATCGTCTGGCCTCTGAAAAAAGCTTTTAAAGCTAGTCTGCCTGGGCCTGGCCATATTTGAAACGTCTCACTCAATCGTTCGTTGTTTAGGTATATATTGCAGCCGTTTTAGGCGTGCGCTTTATTTGAAATGCAGCATGCGATGTTGTTTCATAACTTTCAAACGATAGAGCCTGTTCCTGTATAACATAGCAAAAGATCGGTGTATTTTTGCTTTATACATTTTAGGCTTATTCTCAAATTCAGATTGTGTTAGGGGGACGGGATTATTAGGACAATTTGACCGGAGAGATTTAATTTGAATTTGTATTCAATATGTGCACAGATGTCATGCTACGTCAGTTTCAGATCCTCACATCTTTCCCATGATGATTGGTAAGACAGCTCAGCTAAAACATGACACCCGCATTCTGTCTGTGATTTCGGCTCCAGCAGGTTACCATGCACACTGTTCAATTAGCTGGAGAGCGCAACATTCTTCCGGGCCCAAATGAAAGCAGACTGTGGTGCATTAGGGGCACTTGCTCTCCATCTGTGAGATATAACAGAGATGCATACGCAGTGATGAGGAAAGGCTCCGGTGGACGAGCAGGGCCTCTGGTGCCCAGCTTTTAGGCTCAGCTGTTTCCATGCTAATTGCCCAACAAACAGAAGGGCTCAAGGCTCCCCTTTGCACACACCAGTGCCTGAAGTGAGGCAGGGATTTATGGTGCCTGTCTCACTGATGCCACCAGTGTTTGACAGCAGTCCATTAACCACTGCAGAAAGGTCCAGAACCACTACCACCACTGTTCTCCATTCCCACTGGTGCTCTTCTACAATGCGGAACACTGTAAATACAACAGGCATATGCTAATGATAACAACTAAAGTTTAAACAGCTAATGCCAGCTTTTCTTCACTATTTAGGTCCTGTATGTAAAGTCCTACACAGACAGGACTACTATTCCCTGAGGGGGTTAGATACATTTGTGTTTACCTATGCTTACTGACGTACTTCGAATGCCTTCCAGCAGGGCTGGACTGGGAAGAGAAATCGTCCTGGGATTTTTCATAGCCACTGGCCCAAAATTTGTTGAGCAGGGCTGGGTTGTTTGCTGTCATTTTCTACATATCGCGGTACCGTTTTTTGGTCCGTTCTGCATAACGTGGCGGCTCATTTTAGATTATGGTGGCCCATTTGGCATGCTCGGTTCTCCCAATGACCAGTGCGATTTTATGTGTATAACAACAGTTGGTAGTTGTGCTGCTAGCATCACATCTCACGTAAAGAGTGAGAGAGAGTCCAGACAGAATGACTGCTGTAATAGGACTATCCTCCTTACTATCCTCCTTACCCTTAAAGAGATAGTTCACCCAAAAATGTAAAAAAAAAAATATATATATATATACACTCGCCTAAAGGATTATTAGGAACACCTGTTCAATTTCTCATTAATGCAATTATCTAATCAACCAATCACATGGCAGTTGCTTCAATGCATTTAGGGGTGTGGTCCTGGTCAAGACAATCTCCTGAACTCCAAACTGAATGTCAGAATGGGAAAGAAAGGTGATTTAAGCAATTTTGAGCGTGGCATGGTTGTTGGTGCCAGACGGGCCGGTCTGAGTATTTCACAATCTGCTCAGTTACTGGGATTTTCACGCACAACCATTTCTAGGGTTTACAAAGAATGGTGTGAAAAGGAAAAACATCCAGTATGCGGCAGTCCTGTGGGCTGAAAATGCCTTGTTGATGCTAGAGGTCAGAGGAGAATGGGCCGACTGATTCAAGCTGATAGAAGAGCAACTTTGCCTGAAATAACCACTCGTTACAACCGAGGTATGCAGCAAAGCATTTGTGAAGCCACAACACGCACAACCTTGAGGCGGATGGGCTACAACAGCAGAAGACCCCACCGGGTACCACTCATCTCCACTACAAATAGGAAAAAGAGGCTACAATTTGCAAGAGATCACCAAAATTGGACCGTTGAAGACTGGAAAAATGTTGCCAGGTCTGATGAGTCTCGATTTCTGTTGAGACATTCAGATGGTAGAGTCAGAATTTGGCGTAAACAGAATGAGAACATGGATCCATCATGCCTTGTTACCACTGTGCAGGCTGGTGGTGGTGGTGTAATGGTGTGGGGGATGTTTTCTTGGCACATCGTTTAAATGCCACGGCCTACCTGAGCATTGTTTCTGACCATGTCCATCCCTTTATGGCCACCATAAACCCATCCTCTGATGGCTACTTCCAGCAGGATAATGCACCATGTCACAAAGCTCGAATCATTTCAAATTGGTTTCTTGAACATGACAATGAGTTCACTGTACTAAAATGGCCCCCACAGTCACCAGATCTCAACCCAATAGAGCATCTTTGGGATGTGGTGGAACGGGAGCTTCGTGCCCTGAATGTGCATCCCACAAATCTCCATCAACTGCAAGATGCTATCCTATCAATATGGGCCAACATTTCTAAAGAATGCTTTCAGCACCTTGTTGAATCAATGCCACGTAGAATTAAGGCAGTTCTGAAGGCTGAAAGGGGGTCAAACACAGTATTAGTATGTGTTCCTAATAATCCTTTAGGTGAGTGTGTATATATATATATATATATATATATATATATATATATATATATATATATATATATATATATATATATATAAAATCATATAAACAATGGAGTCTAATGGATTACTTTTATGATGCCTTTATGTGATTTTTGGTGCTTGAAAGGTCTGGTCACCATTAAGTTGCATTGTATGGACCTACAGAACTGAAATATTCTTTTTAAAATCTTTGTGTTCTGCCTAAGAAAGTAAGTCATACACATCTGGGATGGCATGAGGGTGAGTAAATGAATATAGTATTTTAATTTTTGGTTGAACTATCCCTTTAATCTCTAGCCTTAAAGGCATAGTTTACCATGACAACATAGTTTACTCGTGTTGTTCCAATCTTGTATGACTTTCATGGAACATAAATGGAAATTTTAGGAAAAACGACATTGTCACCATTCACTTTCAATTTATCTATATTTTTGCATATAGTAAAACTGAATGTTGAACAAGTCAGTCTGCCAAAAAAAGTTCCTCTTGTGTAAAAAAAAAATAAATAAATAAAAAATCAACAATAAAAAGGCAAAAAAATAAATCAATAAATGTAAATAATTACACTTAATTTGGAGGAACTATCCAATTAATTATATGTAAAATGTTATAAATATATCACATACCATATTTATTCAATGAGGTTTGTGATGCATGAATCCACATGACCATGTGAAACACCCACATCTAAAAAATTCAACATCAAAAATTTCACCTTAGTAATTACTACAGAAATCCGAATCCGAAGCATGAAATCATATACGTCTTTCAAAATAATTAATAATTGTACCTCAAATGTCATTTGGAAAACTGCTACCATATGGGTTAAGTCGTAGAGCGGGAACTTGATGTTATGTTATATTCTCATGGGTACTGTAAAGTCAAGGAAAGCAAATTGGATACATTAAAGCTAAATTTCAAGGAACAAATATGACAAAGCTGTTAATGACACTGGTAAGAAGAAAAAAAATGCATTGGCTTGGCACCATGAACAAAGGCAATTAAAACAAGCTGAAATTATTTAGAACATACACCAGAGGGTTTTTTCTTGCCTTGCCTTGCCTTGCTTTTTCATTTCCCAATAATAGTCCTTTAATTGAACATAACACAAACAGGATATACCTGTCAGTCACAAGGCTTGTCACAAATATGTTTGACAAAATCAACATTGCTGATGCTCGTTAATGAGAAATGATGGATTCCACTATCTCTCTCGTAAGCAACGTCACAAACAACTCTATAAGCTGTGTTCCTAGATCCCTAGAGCAGAGTGGCACTTGATACCATTACGAGGGGGTAATAAACATTCGCACAAGACCTGCGGTTAGTCCCTCAGGAGGTGAGCTAAGACCATGAGTACCAATATTTAGCAAGCAAGACCTCCTATTAAATTTATAGGTTATTATATCAGCTACTAGCAAATGCCAATGGCTCACAGTTATGGTTAAACCTGTGTCCAAAAATCTCATATTCTCTCCTAGTTAAGCTATATATCTCCCATGGAATGCAAAGCACCATGATATTCTTCAAGGTCTCTTAGCACCTCATGTTCAAATTATTACATCCAGGAAATATTTTAAATATTGATACAAGAAAATGTTACTTATGCACAGACTAAACCTACAGCATATGGGCCAAACATATGCGCATGGATTTACTGCTTAACATTTTCTAAGAGACATTATCAACATTCACAGATTTGTTGATGCAAAGCATGTATTTTTGCCATGTAAGGGAAAAGGTCTTTTTTTTTTTTTTTTTTTGGTGCATGTTACAGTGAATTTACCACTGTAAAATCACTGTATAGGTAAGGGGATTTTTTTAAGCATGACACAATGTGACATTATGTTGTAATGCACAGACTCTTTTTTTGTCTGTTTTGCTAAATTAATTTTTTATTATTATAGCTGTGGACAGAACCAGATCCATTTTATCAGTGCAAATAAAGTGGTCTATATGGAAACGGAGCATCTGTCCTAGAAAGAGCAACGACCCCACAGCATTGTTCGCATGGATGTTTCCCTCCATCTGCTTCTTATGGTTATCAACATAATCATAAGACTCTTAACAGGCTTTTTAGTGCTGTTTTGACTGACAGTGTCCTAATTAAAACAAGCTTACACATGTTGAGACAACTCCCCAGACCAATTACAAATGACCAGCTTATTATATTTCCTTTTTTTCTAACTTCATCTCTTCAAACAAATTTGGGCCATATCCCCCAGAGATGGCTACATATATGCTGGATGCTTTGCTGTCTTTTGAAAACCGTTTCTGAAACCGTATTCCCTAAGCATTAATTTGTGCCAGCGTCTGTGTTTGTTATCCAGCGAGTTCTAAATGATTCTCTGTGTTTGATCCCAGTGTCCTAATAAAAGTGGAAGCTGCCAGACAAATGCTCCTGCAGGGTACAATAAACTGTGAAGTCAATACATCAGGGGAAGTTAAAATTTGCACAGGAAGACAGAGATGGAGAGCTTGAGAGAAATAAATGAAGACAGGAGAAACCAGGTCAGACCTGACAGGTCAGAAATAGCCACTGTCCACCCCAAAGCGCCCAGCGTTTACCACAGAAGACTGGTCAAGACATTCGAGGGGCCAGTCAAGTAGATTAGCTTAAGGCCGTTTTCACACCTACTTTGTTTGAGTACTCAAAGTGCTCTCAGAGCGGTATAATGTGAACAACCCAAGTGGTCTCAGACCCCACTAAAATGATCCAAAAGGAAACCGTACTCAGACCACCTTCGTTCGTGTGTCCTTTTGTGGTTTGATTGATTTGTGCGATGTGAAAGCGAAAGTAGTCCGCTTTGCATTTAATGATATAAGTAGGCTACCTCATGGCTTGCCATATATACAGTAGCTGCATTACATACTTAATATTCCAGTTACAATTTACTGTCCACATATGAGAATTTTCAGAAAATATAGATATACCCTGATTACCATAACATTTTATGAGGTATCATAAAAATTGTATTTAGTTTTATTTAGTAATGCCCCGAAGAAGCTATTTCACATAACACATCTTTACATATATTCCACACGACAAAATAGT